>NC_041401.2:139717630-140017630 GCF_900747795.2 Erpetoichthys calabaricus | reverse complement strand
CCTGGTTATTAATGTGATCAACATTAATATTTTTTGGACATAATATAGTTCGTTGTGTTAAAAGGGGTATTTGGTGTAATGAGATTGTTGTTCCAAATATCTCCGTAACTCTTTTGAAAACAATGCCAATTGTCTGCGTATTTTAAGGTGGATTGAAGAATAACCGAGCGCATGGCATGTGGAACAATAGCTAAGCACTGTGTAAAATCTCCTCCTAATAAAAGTACCTTTCTTCCAAAGGGAATATTATTATTCATCAACGTTTGTAGAAGTTTATGAATGGTGTTGAGTAAGTGACTGGATGTCATTAGATGCAAAAGCAAATGAACTATTGTAGGATCTAATGCAGTTCATAAAGTTTTTACTTTCAGGTACTGCGTTAGTTAGAAGCTTCTGTAGATATGCAGGATATGAATGTAAAAGAGGCAGTCAAATTTGACCCTTTTGACAATAACGTGTAAATTCATTACTTGTATTGCCAGTTGTTTTGTGTGAGAAGCCCGTTGCAGTTTACGGCGTTAATTGTTTGTATTGAGCCTTGCCCGTTTTTGTATGTCGGTTAGTCGTCCGACATGTATTGTTTTTTTTCACGCGGGTTCGTGTGTTTGGTCCCGTCACTCGAGCCGTATCGTTTTGTACCCGTGAGCATGAATTCATGACTTATTTGTTCTTCAGCGTTAGAAATATGGATAAGTAATAAGGAGGATCGTACTCACTGTTAATATGGAGCCTTTTCTGTGGTTGAACGGTTAATAGTGCATCAGTGTAATGAGATTGACCTATGCTGCATAATATGAATGTGTTCAGATGATGTATATTTAATACGGACGGTTCGTTCAGTAATGGGGCTTTGTGTCTCATTTCTTATTTATGTTAGTGTGGTCGTGGGTCCGAGCTGTGCCACTCCAGGAAGTAATGAAATGACCTGGTTATTAATGTGATCAACATTAATATTTTTTGGACAGAATATAGTTCGTTGTGTTAAAAGGGGTATTTGGTGTAATGAGATTGTTGTTCCAAATATCTCCGTAACTCTTTTGAAAGCAATGCCAATTGTCTGCGTATTTTAAGGTGGACTGAAGAATAGCCGAGCGCATGACATGTGAAACAATAGCTAAGCACTGTGTAAAATCTCCTCCTAATAAAAGTACCTTTCCTCCAAAGGTAATATTATTAATCATCAACGTTTGTAGAAGTTTATCAATGGTGTTGAGTAAGTGAGTGGATGCCATTAGATGCAAAAGCAAATGAACTATTGTAGGATGTAATGCAGTTCATAAAGTTTTTACTTTCAGGTACTTCGTCAGTTAGAAGCTTCTGTAGATATTCAGGATATGAATGTAAAGGAGGCAGTCAAATTTGACCCTTTTGACAATAACGTGTAAATTCATTACTTGTATTGCCAGTTGTTTCTTCAGGGAAGTTAAGTGAATGACAATGATTGCAAATGACATTCATTAATCCCAATGAATTTTCATGAATAGTGGACTCATTATTGAACGCGTTGTGAGCTAACTGGCGCAATCGTTTAGCGGGTGTCTAAATATGGATAAGTAATAAGGAGGATCGCACTCACTGTTAATATGGAGCCTTTTCTGTGGTTGAACGGTTAATAGTGCATCAGTGTAATGAGATCGACCTATGCTGCATAATTTGAATGTGTTCAGATGACGTATATTTAATACGGACGGTTCGTTTAGTAATGGTGCCTTGTGTCTCATTTCTTATTTATGTTAGTGTGGTCGTGGGTCCGAATCCTGCCTTTTGTGTATGTTTCGTGTGCTATGTCCGTAGTCTGTCCCGTTTTGTGTCCAATGGGTTTGTGTGGCGCTCGCGTCTGACTTCTTTTTTTTTTTTTGTGCTAGGGGGCGTTGCCTCATTTGTGTGTCATGGGTCTCAATTCTCTTCTTTGTGTATGTTCCGTTTCGCGTCTGACTCCTTTTTTCTGTGTGCTATGGGCGCCTCATTTCTTATTTTACGTTGCTTTGCATCCGGTTTCCGTTGCTTGGAAGGGGGGTTTTGTGGGGGCGCTTGCGCAGTACGTCTTTTGCGGCTACGGCCCATGGCCGGATGTCCCTGCGTCCATCCGGTTTACCATTCTCAGTTAGTAATATGGATAACTTAAAGAGATGCCTTTGTGGGAGCTTTAAGATCCATGTATTGGTTGGCAAAAAATGGGTTGCCACATACAACGTTGTTTGAAAAGCTGTTGGAACACTGTAAAGAAATAGGTTATTCATTTTTACATCTCAATGTTGATAAAAATGCACATTACACTTCTGAAAGAATAATGCAAGAGCTGCTGGATGTCTTAGCATCAGAAATAAAGTCTTACATATTGAAGAATATACATACTCAAAATTTTTTCAGCATTCTGTGTGATGAAACCACAGACATCTCAGTTGTAAAACAATTCATTATTTACATTAAATATGTTTGCCAGGTCACTAAAGAGGTCAACTAGTTTTGTATCAACCCGCAATATGATTGATGGCAAAGCGGAGACTATAACCAACACACTGAGTGAGACTATGGACACTCTTGGTTTGAAAACTGCTAATCTGGTTGGACTAGGGTCAGATAGAGCGGCTGTTATGATTAGGAAACAGAAATGTGTGGCAAAACTGCTTAAAGATAAAACATCTACACTCTTGATCAACTGTCACTGTGTAAACCACCAATTGGCCCTTTGCAAGTGCCCAAGCAGCTGCTGCTGTACCTTAATTAACAAAACTGAATGACATCTTAAGGCAGCTGTTCTATTTCTTCCAAAATTCTTCAGTTAGGATGGCTGGTTTAACAGAAATTCAAAATATTCTGAACATTCCCCAGATTCAGCTGAAAATGGCCAGTGACACTAGATGGCTGTCTCATGACACTGCAGTACAGTCACTACGACAGTGTATGATGAGTGTCATAGCTGCGCTGGAAAGAGAGGCCACTGAACGAAATGACATCACAGCTGAAGGATTAAGCAGATGTATTAAAACGTAAAATTTTTTTTCCTCTCTGATGATGCTTTCAGACGTATTACCTTTGTTGTCCATCTTATCTAAGGCTTGGCAAAGGCAAGATGTCAGTCTTACCGAAATTGAGCCAATTTTGCTCACCACAAAATTGTCCATCATGGAGTTGAAAGATACTCCTGGGAGATATTTTCAAAGCCTTCATCATTGTCTTGCAGAAGAATGGTCAGATCTCCGCATTGTTTATACACAGAGTGATGTAATGTCATTGAAAACTGCAATATATGATGATAAATACCTAGAGGCAGTTGTCAAGCATGTAGATGCAAGATTCCCTGACATGCCAATTATTTCCATCTTTTCAAAAGTTTTCAATGCAGAAACTCACAATTCAAGTGAGTCTGCTGAAATTCTTTTCAATCATTACTCCAAAAGTGGTAGCCCTTCAATTTTTAAATCTGAAAGTAGTAGGCTAAAATGGACAGTTGCGTCAAAAATGATCAGAAGTCAATCATACAAAGACTTCAGTCCAAAACAGATTTTTCTAAAAATGGCAACGACATCAGAGCTCAAAGAGTCGTCTCCAAATTTAGCCAAACTAGCTCATATTGGGGTAGTGATCCCAGTGAGAACAGCTGAATGTGAAAGGGGGGTTTCTGCCCTTAAAAGGATCAAGACATGTTTGAGAAATCGCATGAACCAAAGCACTGCTTAATAATCTCATGCTGATCTCCTTGGAGGGCCCAGATCCTGGGGACTTTGATTATGGGAAAGCTGCAGACAACTGAGCCTCTAGGAAGAAAAGAAGAATAAATATTTAACTAAAGACACCTTTTGCATATGCAAGTTGGCTTTGAAGAATGTTTTTAAATTTTTCTTCATTAGGTTTCTCATACTTTTTTTCATTGTTTTCACTTTTTTTCCCAATAGCGACAATACTTGTGCCTCTTGGTTTATGTTATTACAATTGTTATTTAAAATTTTTGTTAGGGTTGCAGGATCCTAAATTGGATACTTCTTAAATTTAATAAAAATATTTTGGCACAAGTGTCAAACCTTAAAAAAGGAAGACATTGAGCATTGGAAAATAATTAATAACAATTAACTAATAAAAATAGTGCACACCAAATTTCTCCATCCCTCCCCACCTGGCTACTTTTTCATGCCACCCAGCTGGAAAAAATTTCTGGGGAGAGCACTGCTACTGTTAAGGTGAATTTGGCAGTTGCCTACAGTGGCAAAATTTGTTAGGCAACATGTTTTATATTATTTTCTTTTACTAGTAATGTTATTATTGCTGGTTATATTTAATTCATTATTTATAAATATCTGATTAATTATATATAAATATATAATATATTTAACATGATAATTCATATGCCATTGCCCTGTACCATATGCAAAGCATGACAGCATATTTAATATGAATAATTAAAGTAAGAAATTACAGAAAAACAAGTGACTGAGAATTTTGCAACTCATAATGATTCTTCATTCATGAATCAAATGAACAAAAATAGGTAAAATGATTCATAGGTACAGACTCATTCACAAATCAAATGAATCTGAATCAGACTGATTCTCGAGTAGTGACTCGTTCATAAATCAAATAAGTTGTGATTCATGAGCCAGGTGGTTTGTGCACATGTGCTATACACATCCACCAGCAGACAGTGGCAATGAAAGGGACGATGATGATAATATCACACAGAATGTGCATGCACTTTAGTACAAATTCTGTTGAGCTCCATTGAAAAGATTAATTCGTGCTCACTTAACAGAGTTGTACAAAAAGAACAAATCATTCAAAAATCAACCATAGCTAGTCCTCGGTTGAATTCTTCTTTAAATACATCTACAATATTAGTGTCCTCTGCAACATAGATGTTCTAATGTATTTGATACCCTTATTCTCTTATGCAGTTGCCCATCTGGGCCTTGCTCTTCTTTTTCTATCCTGGTTTTATCCAGTTCAAACTCTTCCCTCAAGACATCAACAGGCACCTTTTTATGAAATCTGTAGTTTCTTGGCTATCTGTCACATGGAATATCCATCATTCTGGAAAAAAAAAACCAAAACAAGACACTGACATTTTTCATAAGAAAGCTTTTTCATTTTGTCCATTTTTGAACCCAGAAGTGAACTTTAGGAATGCCAGTGCTTCTCAACCCAAGTGAACAGAGTAGCAGGTTTCAGTGGTGCCAATACAATTACTAAGGTTTCTCTAATAACCAATTAGCAAGTAAATATGACTAATTATAAAGAATAAGCTAATGTGAGTTTACCATTAGGACACTGAAGGAATGGCTACTGAAAGTGGGACTTGCAGCCATATGTGTAAATTAAAAATCAATAACTGAAACAGTAATAGTCCCTGGAAGGAGCACTAATGCTTTAGCTAACCAGTTTAATGGTATCTTGATAACAAAAGGTATCAATTCCTATCAAAAATATGAAAATTTCTGGGTGATCCCAAACGTTTGAAAGTCTGGCAGTAATGATTCCTCTCAAAGTAAAGGGTGTGGAGGGTCACCATTTACAGCCTGATCCAGATGATCCATGTTTTTCTGTAGAACAGATGACATTTAGTGGGATCCACTAAAGTATATAGTAGTTGATTAAAAAAAAGGACCCAAAGAATATGGCAGTGTTTAAATTTGTAGCAGATGCACAAAAATGTGACATTTATAGATAGATAGATAGATAGATAGATAGATAGATAGATAGATAGATAGATAGATAGATAGATAGATAGATACTTTATTAATCCCAAGGGGAAATTCACTTGTTTTGTGTAGAGTGAAGGCACTTTACTACAAACGGTCACTTTTTAGAGCAAATAAGAGCAAAAAACTAGCCTAAATGCCGTGACATATCTATTGCATTTAATGGTGGGTCAACACTGACCTGAAAGACATGGCAAATTTAACAGTTGTTAGAAGCAGTACAAATTACAGGATTTGTTTTTTTACAATTTAGAATATGGAAACATTCACAAAGTTTCATCTTGAACAAATGAAATTTAGGGTGCTTTAACTGATTTTAAACTCAAAACATGGTTTTGTGCAAATTTGACCAAAGGACATTGTAAGTTAAGAAACCCCAACTACCAATTCATGCAGCCTAAATTCTTACTGCCCGCAAGTGTAACATCAAAGGATTCAGCCATGTTCCATCGTCCTCCTTGTGCTGTCTGCATCATAGAGCAGCATAGAGTTGCTATGTGAGTGTGGTGGTGTATCATTAAGTTTTATTTTTCTTTATGGCTATATTCTTCCTTTTATTTTATGCTGTTATTCTGATTTTGATTTATTAATAAATTAATAACAAAAAGGAAAGATAGTATGGGCTTCTTATTCATTGATTCACCATACTCCAATAAAAGCAAGTACATTTTCACTTTTTAAATATAATGTGCAATGTATTTGTTGTGGAAGTGTGTTTGGTAAAAAAAAAAGGCATTGATTACAAAAACACCATAAAATTAGATTTTAAAAGCTCAAAGGAAAGCTTAGTGTTAGTAGCCAGTACTGTATGAGGCTTCTCCTACTAAGATCCTTGGCAATTAAGACTGCATTGACCTTTCAAAGTATACTGTAAGAGTCTTTAAGGGATCTGTGAAAATCCAAACATTATAGCATCTAGTCTGGCTATGTGCTAACAAATGTTTGTCGCTTTATGTTCCATTGTCTCAAATATTTTATCAACAAATAAGGCTGCATTTGTTTTACCTTGTGGATAAGATTTTTCTTTCCTAAACTATACATTTCCTTGTGGACTACCAAAGATAATCAATCATCTGTGTAAGTTTTAAAGATATTTGAAAAGAATAAGTATATGTCTTCTTTTGGAAACTTTTTGGACCAAATCCCAGGGGTCTTCTGGAGCTTATCCCAGCTAGCATAGGTTGCAATGATGGATCAAACCCTGAACAGGGTCCATCACATCGTGAAATGTGGAAATTCTGTGACAATCTATACAAAAGAGAACATAAAGATGACCAGGAACTGATCCTGTTCATCTTTACCTTGTATAGCTAAAGCCATTCAGCTAGCCATTCAGCTTATGACACATAATATGTATGTGATTTTACTTGTAGAGCCTTGTTCTCAAGGAGGTGGAACAGCAAAAAGAAAAAGAAGAAAATGATATACAGCATTCCTGGAATCTCTCCTGACATGATGGAAATGATTGTTACATTTGCCTACACCCAAACTGTTTCACTTACAGAAGAAAATGTGACGCAGCTCCTCTCTGTGTCTGATCAGTTTAACATACTTGGGCTTGTCAAACTCTGCTGTGATTTCCTTGAATCCCACCTCAGTCTGGAAAATTGCCTAGGGACCTGCAAGCTTGCGTATCGGTATTCCTGTTCTGAGACACACTTTAAAGCATTTAGATTCACCATGAATGAGTTTAAAAACCTGGTCACAGTGTCGGAAGAGTTCCTACAGCTCAGTTTTTTTGAATTTTATGACATAATTGAGCAGGATGAGCTCAATGTTCAAACTGAGAGTCAGGTCTTCAATGCAATCATGAAGTGGATCTTCCATCAGCCAAATGAGAGAAAAAAATTTCTCCCTAAACTTCTTTCAAAGGTACTGGGGGTTATGTTTTAATAATTTAACAAGTTAAGTACTGTCATTGCGTAGTTCACATGTTCTCCTTATGACTTTTCTCTTGGTACTGCGGCAGCTTCCAGAGACTCGAGGGCTTAGCAGGCTCAAATCAAACTGCACCAGCATTAGCTTTAACTGTTGTTGTTCACTATTCCCTTTGCATCTCCTTTTCTCTTGAACATTTGTTGCTTTTTTTACCTTATTCATTTGAATCCTTTGGTTTGCAATTTTTTTCTGAATTTTGTATTTGTGGATTTTTGGACTAGTGTTTATTTTGATCACCTTTTGCTATAATAATAGTAATAATAATAATAATTCATTGAATTTATATAGCGCTTTATTCACTACTCAAAGCACTACCACACATTTAGTATATAATTTTACAATTGTGCATTTATTTTCAGTTTTTGAAAGTTTTGTGATAATTTTGAAATTTTGGATATTTTTGATTTTTTTGGTTTGTTTTGGAGGCTTTCTCTTCATTAAATACATTTTAATGTAAAGATTTTGGTTATTTGAGTCAGGGATTTTGTCAGTCCCCTCATGCTTATTGAGATTTTAAGCCTTAAGCCATATTTGAGTTTGTAATCCTCAGATCTTTTTTTTAAATAGTTAGGCCCTTTTTTGAAGATTTTGGGTCTAAATCATAAAAGCATTTCGAAAATAGTTTTATGTCAAGGACAAAATTAACTGATGCTCTTGTTCTTCTTCATTTTACAGGTGCGCTTGACTCTGAAAGAGTCCAGAGCATTTCTGGATAATGCAAAGAAGAGTGATTACGTAAAAGATACTGTGGAGTATAAACTTTTTGTTTACAGGGCCTTGATGCAGTTGATAAATGAACTCAGCATTACTGAAGCAAGTACCCCAGAGCCTAGCTATCCCATATCACATACCCGCCTTCCATACAGCATCTTGCTGTCTATTGGTGGATGGAATGGCAGTCATCCAGCCAATATCATCGAAGCGTATGATGCACGTGCCAAGATTTGGACAGATGTGACCTGTGAAAAGGAGAACCCTCGAGCCTACTTTGGAACTGTCTATATAAAAGGATATATTTATTTAATTGGTGGATTTGATGGCATTAATTACCTCAACGTGGTGCACAGACTTGACCCTGTGACCAGAGTCTGGCAAGAAGTGGCTCCCATGCATTCTTGTCGCTGCTACTTTAGTGTGGTTGCACTCAATGATTTCATCTATGCCTTAGGTGGGTTTGATGGTCATAGTCTCCTTAACACAGCTGAAAAATACAACACAGAGTTGAACCAGTGGTCATCAACATCTTCTATGAATGTGAGGAGAAATGATGCAAGTGCCACTGCATTAAATGGGAAGGTAATGTTTGATATGTTGTGAAATTAAAATAGAGACAATAAATGGATGAAGATGGTATTAATGGACAGTAATTCAAATATAGGGTGGCAAGGTGGCGCAGTGGTAGCGATGCTGCCTCATAGTAAGGAGACCTGGACTTGTTTCCTGGGTCTTCCCTGTGTGGAGTTTGCATGTTCTCCTCGTGTCTGCGTGGGTTTCCTCTGGGTGCTCCGGTTTCCTCCCACAGTCCAAAGACATGCAGGTTAGGTTCACTGGCGATCCTAAATTGACCCTAGTGTGTTCTTCGTGTGCATGTGTGTGCCCTGTGGTGAGCTGGGTTCCTGCCTTGCGCCCTGTGCTGGCTGGGACTGGCTCCAGCAGACCCCTGTGACCCTGTGTTAGGATATAGCGGGTTGGATAATGACTGACATGACTGACTGAATTCAAATATACTGCAAATGAACAAGACATTTTGAGCTCCGCTCACCACGGAGTGAAGCAAACCAGAAGTTTAGGCAGAAGAATACAACTGTTGGCAGTCCAAGTGAAAATACAGCCTATGTCTTGGCATTAAATACACAGAGCCCTTTCTAATTTAGCTATATTACTGCATATGTTTCAAAGAAAATCACAAGATTGTTTATGGTTTGTAATAATATAGAGAGGACATTTTATGAAAAAAAAGACAAACATTTGATAATTCCTTTGAAAGTATTGTTGCCCAAATAATCAAGAATAAAATCTTCCTTCCATCTGTCACCAAAATTGAAATACTCTAGGTCAGGATCATTTTTGAAATGGTGTCCTTCCCAGTAGTATTATGCCCAAGACAGGAGCTAACTCTGGATGGGGCACTAGCCATCAGAGGGCTTATACAATACACCCACACACACATATACTACCCTGCTGAGAACAGGCAGATGCGAGATTTGAATACCTGAACACTGAAGCTTTCAGGGCAGCATTGCTAAACACTCCCACTGTACCATATTGTGATTGATCATGCTGCTTTTTTCTTCTCTGGGGCTGGTTCAGCCACTTGGCTTCTGAGTTGCACAAAGGAGGCAAGCAGGGCAAAGAAACCTTTATTCTGGCACTTAAAGGAACAGTGTTAGGGCTTTCTTCAGTATTGGAGCTTTCATTCAAGCACAGAACGAACTTGACAACTTCCTAGTCGCATGCCTTACTCCAGCGATCACCGCTTTGATTAAAAGAATTTAAAGGAATCTTCCTTAGGAGTGCTCAGCTGAAGAGTGACAGAAGCAGTTGCTGGGGTGGAGCTGGATGTGGTGTGGACAGGACATAGAGATAACAGAACAGCACATAAATTAGCTAGTTTTAAAACCTCCAAACATTGTGTGATAGTACTTTCTGGCACTGATTCTGCACCAGTAAGCTTAGTTATTTGAGAGTGTTGTTGTTTTGTATTTAAATGTTTTTTGAAAGTGTGCTATCTCTGTGGCTAAACCAGTCCCAGAGAAGGAAAGCACAACAAAATTAGTCAAAATTTCCTAGGGTGTGAAAAAATTATTTGCTCCAATGGGAGTTTCACCTAATTAAAGGAATCAGCTAGAAAATCATGCCCAATTTAGGTTAGCGCTGCCTAATTGCTCTAGAATGTGGAAAAAGTATGGTTGACAACTTTTTGTATGAAAAATATTACAAAGTCAGTTTAAAGAAATGGTGCACCCACGTTTAGAACCCTACTTAACCAGTGGAGAATGTCTTTGAAAGTGCCTATTATGGCATTGTTAATGTTAACTCTAAAAGAATCCCAAGGATAATGTTTAAGGATCTGTATGATGCTTTCACGCTGGCTGTCAGTGTTCTTCATTCCAATATCAGAAAGACAATGGACGAACAAGAAATTCATTGCAGAATACTAAAACAGAAAAACTGCTTCCTATTACGAACAAGAGCGTTGTTGACATGAGGTTTGCTAAAATGCACCTGCATGATGTCCAACAGTTCTAGAACATATGGAGAGATGAGTGAAAAGAGGATAGTTTTAGATATTTATATCTGGAATTACATTTCACAGTAAGAATTAAAAATCTAATATCATGGCAATGGTCAAGCATGGTAATAAGAATGAGGAAGGAATAAGCTTTGCTTTGTATTAGAAGGAGAACGTCAGCCCCGCTGGTGCATCAGCTATAGTTCTCTTGCATTATGGTTTTGCCTTTAGAATAATCCGTGTCACAGTCCTACAATGTGAAAAAGTCAAGATTGTTCTTGACATTCCCTGTTTTGGAAAATGGAGTTTTAGCTTATGCACAGTTTAACTGTGTGGTGGTACAACTGATAATGTTATTTTACTAATTAAAGCACTTTTGGTTTTATTCCATTGTCTTAATTATAGCAATGAAATTGCTCCTCAAAATGCTGTGTGCTGAGAAAGAGCTCTGTCCACTTTTATTTTATAGAAGAAATACTTGCATATTAACATGACAGCATAATGATGAAATGATTAGGCTTGGTATCTCACAGCTTCAATGTCAAAGATTCTGTTACTGCCATGTCTGGACAGGAGGCAGTGTTTTTGCAGTTTCTTCAGGAGTTTTAGAACTAAGAATCAAATTTTACATTACTGGTTAAACATGGTAGTTTTGCTCTATCACATGGAAAGCCAGTTTTAACATTTTCAGATCTCAAATATCTTAAAAATTAATTGGAGAAATCTGAAAATACATCTATTTCAAGATATCTTAAATCCATTTAAGTCCCAATCTCTCTATTATAATAACAAAATCCTGGGAGGAGACATGACATTTTCAGAGGGATACTTTCACGTCCCACGAGACAAGACTTTGTGCCAAGAGATTTAACCACACCCGGGAACGGAAATAAAAGACAAAGAGTAGATGACAAAGTAGAACATCGTAAAGAATTCAAAAACATTGGCACGATACAAATGCAGAGCAGATTAGAGATGATGAAAGTACTAAAATTCGAAAGTCCCAAAAAAATGATAGTAAAGATCACATTAGCGCAAACAAACGGAAATTATTACTCGGTAAATAACGGAACAGCGAAAAGAGATCGAATATATTGTTTGGATTTAATAAGTCGGAGACTTGTAGATTGTCTAATTCATTTTGCCATCAGGGAAAAGTAGTGTTTCTTCCCAATGAAGAGGAGAATCTGCGAGAATTATAAGATACAATTCCCATATGCGAGCGGCAGGGACGCATAGTGGTTGGCACGTAGCGCAGCCCTCTAGTTTATATTACTGAAATTTATTTTTGAAGAATTATGAATAAAATAAAACCTCATTCCACAGGAGTGTTTTAGGCATTGGATATTTATTGCCTGTTTCTTCATGAGATTAAAGTGCATTTTAACAAAGGGGTCCCTTTATCTATGCCAACTGCTGGGCTCATAAGTTTCCATCTTCCCTCTACTTCTGGTTGCATTCTGTCTGAGTAACGGTTTCTGACTGATGGAAAAAATTCTTTCTGATATTAGAAAGTCAAAATCTAAGATAAACTAGCCTTCATTTTTATTTGCAGTGGTCGTCAGAACTCTTGTGTTCAATGAAGTTACAGTATGTAAACAAGTATCTTTATTTTATTAATTTAAAATTCAGAACATCCATGCATCCATTTTTCTATCCAACCATTCAATATTAACCACAAGACAGAGACCAGACCAGGAGGGAACATCAGTCCACTGGAAATAACAGCAATGGTGCACACATTAACACATAATAGCATTAGTTCATAGTTTTTAATTAACCTAACATGCATGTCTTTGGTTATGTGGGATCAGAACCAGAGTAACTGGAAAAAAACCTCACACAGACTGTAGAGAAAGTGCAAATCTAGTGTGATGAGGTGCCACACTGCTAATGACTGCACCACCAATTCACCCACTTTTGGACATATATAATTACTGTGTTTGTTATATAAATGCATATTAGATGCGTAGAGTAATTTGTATTTTCTACTGATGTATAATAAGGATCAAGCATTTTTGATTAAAATGCTTTATACATCAAAAGGTGAATATAAAAAAATGATAAACTGATGAGAATACAGTATCTTGCATTTGTGTTTCCCTTTTCTAAAAATATATCAATCTTAAGTTACTTATTTTTTCATTTATGTTAATGTCAGTGAACAGTTATTTACTTCAGTGTCTTTACATTAGCCAGTTTTTATTTGTAACCGAGAATTCCTTGCTTATGGTAACTCTAACCAACAGCTCTAATGGCTGTTGTCTTTACTCTTACAGATTTACATTTGTGGGGGCTCCAAAGACCAGGTCTTCCTTGCCACAGCAGAGGTTTATGACCCTCAAAAGGACCAATGGTCAATGATTGCACCAATGCCAACCAAGCGGAGCAGCCTGGGAGTAGTTGCATACAATAATGAAGTTTATGCAGTAAGTAACCTGATTATTGTTTTTTATCAGTATGCTGCTGCTGGAGTATGTGAATTTCCCCTTGGGGATCAATCTATCTATCTATCTATCTATCTATCTATCTATCTATCTATCTATCTATCTATCTATCTATCTATCTATCTATCTATCTATCTATCTATCTATCTATCTATCTATCTATCTAGTCATATTTAACCAATTATTTTAAAGTCTCCACCACCTTCACAGCCTAAATACAACCCTTATCCTGCGTTGTCAGTTCATCATTCAGAACAATCACCTCCATGTACTACTGAGCTCCTCCACATCACTGGTAACTTACAGTGAGTCTCAAACTCTTAAATCTAAATGTGCAAGAATATTAATGTCTGAAATTTTGCAGAAAAAATAAACATATAGTAGGTTGTCTTCTGTTTTGCTTTCACCTATAATTTGTAGTTTGAGGTCCAGAACTGTGTCAACATTGCAGTTTGCAGTTTCATTGCATATTAGTAGTTGCTTCTTTGTGAAGAACTGTACTGTCTTTATTCTTACAATTCAGGCTAAACACTAATCTGCAATGTAAGCAATAACTAGGTGACATACTACATATGGAAATTGAACGTGATGTGTTAATTTGATTTTAGAAAAGCTGATTTTCTTCTTTCTAGTACTATATATCCTAAGCCATTAGATTTATTGTCACTTTTTTGAAAGCAACTCAAGTATTTTAAAAAAGTGCTATTCTAATGAAAAAAAAAGACATTTGAAAGTAAAACAATGTTTGATTATTTTACCTTGCACTAATTTCAGCATTTTACTCCACACTCACAATGCAAAATACTGCAGTATTTTGTAAACTGATTTTTAAAAGCACATCACTTCCAGGATTAACCTATTGGTTATCTGATATTATCATTAATTAAATCTTGAATGATTATCTTATATCATCATTAGTTAAATAAACCCCATTCACAGCACAATTTAGACACATTTTCTTCCTTCATTGTCCTGCTTTAGGATCTACCATTGTATTCATGACAGATTTTTAAATACTTCTCTGATACCATAAAAGTTACAATCTGTTCTTGATCCCATTCCTGTTTACTTTTGAATGTGAGATCCCTGACTTACTTACTGCTGGTTTATGCTAGACCTGTTATGCACACAAAGCCTGATTTATTTTCTTATTAATGCCACTAGAAATGTTACCTCTTAACTATAATGACTCTAAAATTGCAATTTTATTCTCTGGATCAGCAAAGCTCAGTTACCTACCTCAGCCATTTCACTCACAGTTTGCATATTAGTTGGCTACTGACTTGACGCATTGCAAAGAACACTGAGAATAATTAAAATATGTTTCCTGTTGCTGTGTTGTGTTAGAGTCCTTGGGTGACCCTATTCTTATCTTTTATGTTCTTTATTGTGCAGACAAAATGTCTCAAATTCCATATTCTTACCACACTGTCAAATACTGCAGTTCAGCACTTCCTCCTTCGCTTTTGTATCATAATAACAGTTAACTAAACAGAATAAAAGAACAGGCAGGAGTTAAGTTACACAAAAATAATAAGCAAAACTAAAATAAATGTTGGCTAAATATTAATAACTAGACATTAAGCCCGTTACAATAACGGGCACTAGAACAGTAGTGCATAAACATTGCGCACGGCACCGTGAGATGCGCGGTGCGGCCCCGCGCATGCGCACTTCACCAGAAGACACACACACACATGGACACCCTGGACGCACATGGGGGTTTTATTAGATATGACCTGAGCAATAATCAGTTCATCTTGCTTAGAATTTCATGTAGTTCACTGTTTAATTAGCCTTTGATCCGGCCTGGTCCAATATGGCCCTTAATTCAGCGTGGCCTTTGAATGGAGTGAATAATGACTTGACCTCCTCCATGGATGAGAATTGGGAGAAGGAGAGAGAGAGAAGTAGAGAGAACAAACTTATTCTAGTTCCTTTCACACATCATGGACCAATTGGGTGTTGTCATATGCAGTGACCCTTTTGCTTGGCACAAAGTTATCTTTTCGTCAAGCTAGTCAATCAGTTTATCATTCTGCTCTGGCCTCCCATCCTAGTAAACCATGTTCCTTCCTGGCCAGAATGACCATTCTTCTATATTATGTACGATCTTGCATTTCTTGCCTTCAGGTTTGCCTTTTGGTTTGGGTGATTTTTGTTTCTACTTATGTTTCTTTTCTCAGGAATCCTTTTGAATCCTTTAATACATATTTAAACATTCAAGGAACCTTGATTGTTTCATTTGAGTAGAGATTTTTTAACAGTTTTTTTGGGCCTGTGTAGGCCATAAGCCTGCTGCTTGAGTTTATGGTCAGGCTGTCTTAGGTGTAGGACCTAATTGTTTGGCACAGACCTGTGGAGTTGACAGATGCTCTCGCTTTTGGTTTTAAGGATCTGCATCCTTTTTTGAGCCTTTGTGAGAGAGAGAGACTTATGCAAAATACTCTTATCCTTCTGACTCTTCCCATCACTACCTAATGTCCATCACCTGACCGAAACTGCCATCATTTCATACCCTGTGCAGGTGTCCAAAACTTATTTATCAATCGATTCCCACCAGCAAGTTGGAATCAGGCAGACCCACATATTAGATATTGGGCTAGAGGTTGGGGCAGTTGTGCCCCATAAACAATAACACTGTTTCTTATAAACTGCATTTTCCTTCACTTGTCATCACCTGTCCAGGCAAGCAGACAGGGAGGCAGAGACCCAGCCGCTGCAAATGGAAGCAAACGGCCTATCTGGTTTTCTGTCATGGCCAAAATCTCAGTGGCTGCATTTCTTATAACAATGGCCTGTTTAGCCCTCTAAAGTACACAATGTCATTGACTGAAGTTTTTAAACTTAGCAGCTGCAAAGAGAAAAATAATAAAATAGACAAGCGAGGGCTTTTGGTGGTTTAAACCTTACCATGCCAATGTGCATTACAATATATAATACTTGTTCTCATACATGCTTTATGATTCTCTTTAAATATATGCAAATCAGAATATTCTTTATTACAGAGTCTGTGTGGGTTTTCTTCAAGTATTTATATTTTTTTCCCACATTACAAAAATATGTGTGTTAAGGTAACATGCCATTCAAAAATGTGTTAGTTTAATTGACATCTTTAAATTGCAAAGCTGTGAATGTTAATTTTATTAGTGTCTTTAGGTTGACTTTGTTTGAGTGAGATTGAATATGTGCTAATGTAAATTGAAATGTTCTGGCATCCCATCAAGAATGGCTTCTATTTTATGCCCCAGTGTTGCTGGAATGGTAGCTTTCTTTGGCCTTAAATTTGGAAAGAAGACTGTATGGAGTGGATAGATGGATTGCCTCAACATACATGAATGTTTCATGTGATCTTAAACTACATTGCCTTCAGGCAAAGTTACTTTCAAACATCTAGTAGTTTTCTCAGATACTCTCCTACACATGCTTTAAATGTTTTTCATTTATCCATCCAACCATTATCCAACCCGCTATATCCTATTTACAGGGTCATGGGGGTCTGCTGGAGCCAATCCCAGCCAACACAAGGCACAAGGCAGGAAACAAACCCTGGGCAGGGCACCAGCCCACTGCAGGGCACACACACACACACACACACACACACACACACCAAGGACAATTTAGAATCGCCAATGCACCTAACCTACATGTCTTTGGACTGTGGGAGGAAACCGGAGCACCAAGAGGAAACCCACGCAGACACGGGGAGAACATGCAAACTCCACACAGAGAGGACCCAGGAAGCGAACCTGGGTCTCCTAACTGCGAGGCAGCAGCACTACCCACTGGACCACCGTGCCACCCTGTTTTTCATTTATGGTGCAGCTAATGATCCAATGAATTTGAATCCTATAGATAGCACAACACACCATCTCACAATTTTGTCTTTTTTAACATTTTTTTACAGTAAACATTTCTATTCGTGAAAATGGTCTCTAAAAATGAATTTGTAGATGAAAGCCAATATAAATATTTTTGTACTTTCTCTTACAGGTTGGTGGATTTTACAGAAGAAATTGTCTAAACACTGTTGAGGCATATAACCCTCTAACCAACACATGGAGGCCAATTCCTTCAATGATTAGTCCACGCTGCAACTTTGGCATTGCATTGATGGAGGAGCTTATTTTTGCAGTGGGTGGCTTCAACGGGTTTAGCACCACTGCCCAAGCAGAATATTACAACAAGGACACTAATGAATGGAAGGAGGTTCAAGACATGAATTTGGACCGTGGCGGCTTGAGCTGTTGTGTGCTGTCTGGATTGCCCAACATCCGAGAATATGCAGCACGGAGAAAACCACCACAGCTTTGCAGTCTCTCACAAAAGCACAAGACCTCAGCTTTCCGAAACGTGCCAGCATTATGAAAAGATGGACATTTGCAAAAAAAGATGCCCATAACTGTAGTTGGTATAGAAACTTAAATCTTTTTTAGTGCACCTTACAGGGATATTATCAAGGATCAGTGGACATATAATTGCCAGTGTTGGGGAAAGAGAATGTATTTGTAATTATTTTAAATGAATTATTTGAGAAGGCTGGAGTAAACAGAAGATGGGTACATACTGTACATCACAGAGTACATATACACATGTCTAGAAAAACTTGAGAGGTAGGAGAACAAAGCCTAACTGAAAGTCTAGCAAAGACGGGTTTCCTGAGTTAATGGCTCCATTTAGGTTTTATTTTTTTTTTGTAACCAACAGAATACAAACATAAGCAAAGAAAATTATAACGCATGTCTTTTCTTGTGCATAGTATACTTTATAGCTCCCACCTTTAAAAATAAAAATAAATTTCAGGAGAAGGTGTATAATGTACTAAGTGCCCAAATGTCACAAAGTAATGTTAAAAAAATGAATATTTGTTATGCCAAATATCAACAAAAGAACTTGAGCGCTACTAGACTATCGTTTTGATCTTCGCGGTGCTAATAGAAGCAGAACTGCCTTCCAAAGGTAGTCAGTTGCCAAAAATATCTGTTTCATTTGTAATTGCTTTCATGTCATTTTTAACTCTATCTTCAACCTATGTAACTGTGTAACATTTAAATTGGATATAAAAATAATATATAATGGCTGTATTGCATAGTAGTTTCAAAGTGAGAGTGTAAAGTTAACATTGGTAAAATTAACCTGAGGTCAAAACAAAAATGCATTTCATGACGGGTGTCTGATCACAAAAAAGGAGTCGATGTTCTCCTTCTAGAAGCACCAGAGCCGACCCTGGGATTTAACAGTGAATTTGGCTTGTCAAAGAATCAATGACAGTCAACAATCCAGTGAAAATCCTATCAACTTGGATGGGAAATTACCAAAATATACCACCATGTGTGTTCTGCTTCATAGCCACTAGTCTCTGCTAGCTAACAGACAAGTGCGTGGATCATAAAGCTGAAAAGCAGCAGTGAAAGAGACAGGACAATCTGCTCGAGAAAAACATTTTATGCCTTGCTTTATTTTTTGCACTCAGATTTTATTTCACCAATTTACTTTGTGACAATTTTAAGTTCTTATTTTCTATGTTAAATACAAGCACCTTTTTTAAAACTTCAGTTACTTTTTAATTTCTTTTTAAAATTTTTCCCCTTGGGGCTACTGTAGTGATCCCCTTGCTGATTATCTAAACACAGTATAATAGATGGCATGGTGGGACTAGCATCCCTGCCAGGATGGACTCCTTACCCTTACCTGGCCGGAAGGCCCACTTGACGAATGGGCAAAAAGAGTGGAAGGGCATTCCCTGCCTAAGCTAGAGGGGTGGCAGAAGATGCCAATACAGTAGGGGGCACGCTGGTGGCATCCCAGCAGGGTTGAACGGAAGAACAATACTTGGCCAGGAGACCAATTTCATGGAAGGACATGGGGAGAGATGACTTGACAGGGTCCCCTGATATGCTAGATGGCAGCATCCCTGGCTCAGGATTCCCACACGGACACCCATAGGGCATTATAGGACCTGTAGTCCGATGGTGCTGCCCGATTGGGTTCCATGGGAGCGACCAGGGGAAGCTGATGGTATTAATGACTTCTACTTTATGGGACATGCACAGTCTTTATGAAGGCCTCAATTTTTTCTTTGCCTTAATTAATATGCACGTTTGGTTTCTCCATTTGATAGTGGATTTCAAACTTGCTCTGATTTTTGGAGCTGTCACTGGTAAAGAATTACTCAGGGTGACACTTCACTCCCTGTAGCTGCTCTCACTGATATAGCAGATGTGAGACACGCAAACTTGGGACACTCGCGTAAAGAAGATCTCCATTAACCAATTGCATGTTAGTAGGTAATGTCAATGCTTAGGAGTAGCCAAGTCTTGACTGGCCACTACTCAAGAACAGCAAGCACTCAATGAGCACAGAGCAGAAGCAGGCAATGGGTGAACGGACATTGCATCACACAATCTTGGTTTGGCAAATGCCAGGAGAATGCCATCTTTTGTACCTCATACTGCCTATTGTAAAGTTTTGTGGAGGAGGGATAATGGTCTGGGCTGTTTTTCAGGGTTTGGGCTAGGCCCTTTGGTACCAGTGAAGCGTACTAGTAATGTCTTTGTATGCAAAGACATTTTAGACAATTGTGTACTTCCAACTTTGCATCAACAGTTTGGGGAAGGGCTGTTCTGTTCCAGCATGACTGTGCCCTTGTGCACAAAGCCAGGTCCGTAAAGACATGGAGGAACTCAAGTGGCCTGCAAAGAGTCCTCTGAACATTTTTGGGACGCATTAAAATACCAAGCAGGTCTTCTTGTCTAACATCAGCACCTGACCTCACAAATGATCTTTTGGCTGAATGGGCATGCATTCCGATAGACACCCCCAGCAGAGCAAAGGCTCTTATAGCTGTAAATGGGGCTAACTCAATAATAATGCCCATGGCTTTTAAATGGATGCTCAACAGTTGTGCATGGTGTGATTGTCTTGTGTCCACCAACTTTTACATACCTATATTGTGATGAATGGCATGCATAGGCAGGTGGTGTTGTGGGGATGGATCAAAGACCCTTATCCAGCCAGGAGGACAATATAATGGATTGACTGGGAAAGATAACCTGTTGTGACTAAATTCTCCCATGACACACTAGATGGCAGCATCCCTGGGCTTTGGTACTTATTTGGACACCCACAGGGTATGCTGAGAACTGCAGTCCCATGGGGCAGCCCTGTTGTGTACTGCCAGGGGGAGCTGGTAGGATTTTTGATCCCTACTTTCTGGAAGTGCTTCCTGAAGGTTATGTCTTTGCCCGGGAAGTACTTCTGGGTCCTGTATAAATGGAGCCACTCAGCTGTATTCAGGTGAGTTGGAATTGGGAGTGGACGATGGAGAAGTCTTGCCTGGGAGGACTGGAGAAAAAAAAGAGAGAGAATAAAGAAACGTATTGTATTTTGGCAACTGGGGAAAAAGAAGTCTTTGTTAGAGGTATTACAGTTATAATTAACCTTTAATTTGAACCTGGGACTTGTTTCTGTAAGGTTTTGTCTGGGGTTTGGGTTCATGCAACACCCCCTACATGTCACTATAAATATACAGTTGTGCTTGAAAGTTTGTGAACCCTTTAGAATTTTCTATATTTCTGCATAAATATGACCTAAAACATCATCAGATTTTCAGTCAAGTCCTAAAAGTAGATAGAGAAACCAGTTAAACAAATGAGACAAAAAATATTATACTTGGTCATTTATTTATTGAGGAAAATGATCGAATATTACATATTTGTGAGTGGCAAAAGTATGTGAACCTCTAGGATTAGCAGCTAGTTTGAAGGTGAAATTAGAGTCAGGTGTTTTCAATCAATGGGATGACAATCAGGTGTGAGTGGGCACCCTGTGTTATTTAAAGAACAGGGATCTATCAAAGTCTGCTCTTCACAACACGTTTGTGGAAGTGTATCATGGCACGAACAAAGGAGATTTCTGAGGACCTCAGAAAAAGAGTTGTTGATGCTTGTCGCTACCCGATCTGCGGTGCCTACCCGATTTGCGCACGCATGCGCAAAGCTTTAGTATTACGACCCTGCCCGATCTGCGTTTTTCTACTTCACGACACGAGTCCCCATCCGATTTGTCTCGCGCACGTGCTCTCTGCTTAATTAAAATTCATTTCACGACACTGCCCGATTTGTTCTGCGCATGTCTAATATTTTACAACACACGTCACTCGTCAGGTTTGAATTGCACTTGCGAGTCATTTTTGTGTAGACGTTTATCTCCGTCTGTAAGTGGACTTCTTACTGGAAAAGATGATAACTTCTGAATTTTATAACGTCTTGGAAGAATATGTGTCGCCTGAAAATTTTAACTCCATTCGAATGAAGAGGGAGCGAAATGAAATGCGACGTATGTCTGTGAACTTTATAATGGATACGTATAGCTTTTTGTAAGTACATCGTATTGATGAAAAAGGCAATAAGGATTTTCCTTTTTAGTTGCAATATGACATTTGTAATCTTGTGGTTTAAATGTGAAAGTCACAGCATTTTCTGTATTTGGGTTAATGGATGTATTTATTTCGTAACACCCTATTAGCATTTGGTGGTGTGTTTCTTTTAACATTTGTTCACATTTTTCATCTTAAAGAGTGAACAACAACAACAACTACAACAACAACATTTATTTATATAGCACATTTTCATACAAAAAGTAGCTCAAAGTGCTTTACATAATGAAGAAAAGAAAAATAAAAGACAAAATAAGAAATTAAAATAAGACAACATTAGTTAGCATAGAAAAGGAGTAAGGTCCGATGGCCAGGGTGGACAAAAAAAAAAACTCCAGACGGCTGGAGAAAAAAATAAAATCTGCAGGGGTTCCAGGCCACGAGACCGCCCAGTCCCCTCTGGGCAGTCTACCTAACATAAATGAAATAGTCCTCTTTGTATTTAGGGTTGTCACAGAGTCACTTGATGCTGATGGTCATACAGACTTCTGGCTTTTAATCCATCCATCATTGTTGGAACATCACGGTGCTTAAAAGACACCGGAAAAGGAAACAGAAGAGAGAGTAGGGGTTAGTACAGATTTTTGAGCCACCATGAATAGTTATTATAATGAACTGGATATACAGAGTATCAGGATTAAATTACAGTGAAGTTATGAGAAGGCCATGTTAAAATAATGTGTTTTCAGCAGTTTTTTAAAGTGCTCCACTGTATTAGCCTGGCGAATTCCTATTGGCAGGCTATTCCAGATTTTAGGTGCATAACAGCAGAAGGCCGCCTCACCACTTCTTTTAAGTTTTGCTCTTGGAATTCTAAGGAGATACTCATTTGAGGATCTGAGGTTACGATTTGGAATATAAGGTGTCAGACATTCCGATATATAAGATGGGGCGAGATTATTTAAGGCTTTATAAACCATAAGCAGAATTTTAAAGTCAATCCTGAATGATACAGGTAACCAGTGTAGCAACATCAAAATTGGAGAAATGTGCTCGGATTTTCTTTTCCTGGTTAGGATTCTAGTAGCTGCATTCTGCACTAGTTGCAAACGATTTATATCTTTTTTGGGTAGTCCTGAGAGGAGTGCGTTACAGTAATCTAGTCGACTGAAAACAAAAGCGTGAACTAAATTTCTCAGCATCTTTCAATGATATAAGAGGTCTAACTTTTGCTATGTTTCTTAAGTGAAAAAATGCTGTCCTAAACATGAACATGAACATATATGAACATGAACGGCATGCTAATTAAGAAAAACAATGTAATCAAGGTGTTGAATTAGGAGTAGAATTAGGAGAGCACGACTGACACTCGATGAATGTAAAGTGTGCCCTACAAAGCCATTGGTATTTTTTATTATGTTGATATCAGATTACATCATTACAATAGTTTTTCCATAATAAAGTTAACAAAGATATAATGATGAAGGCTAAATTACATACAAGAGTAGCAACAGCTAAGTTATTACAAGAAAGCGAGATGCAGATAATAGCATTACACATTGTTAATGAAGCAGATCAGAATCTTACACGTTTTAATTATATTAGTGTGTTTTCCGTTTTTAAATGCTATTTCTAGCATATTAATGTCCATACAGAAAGATGTAACAGAGGGTCTAACGTTCTGAACTTTACACTTATGAATCTGATTACATCTTGCCTGAAGAAGGGGCCTGAGTTGCCTCGAAAGCTTGCATATTGTAATCTTTTTAGTTAGCCAATAAAAGGTGTCATTTTGCTTGGCTTTTCTCTACATTCATAAT
Organism: Erpetoichthys calabaricus; assembly: GCF_900747795.2. Taxonomy (NCBI): domain Eukaryota; kingdom Metazoa; phylum Chordata; class Cladistia; order Polypteriformes; family Polypteridae; genus Erpetoichthys; species Erpetoichthys calabaricus. The sequence goes on along the minus strand of NC_041401.2, from coordinate 139,994,123 downwards.
GGCTAACACGATACAACACCCTACTACTACACACTTATGAATATGAAATTTATGAAGCAAGGTAACCACAGTTACTCCATTTTCTAACATTTAGTCTTAAACATTGTGTACAGTATAAGAACAATACTTAAACAGTGAGATATTTGTTTGTCAGTCAAGACAGTAACAGAAAAAAATCTTTATAAAACATTCTGGAATAGGAGAAGACGTAAAAGAAATGTAAGAGGGGATTTGTCTTCATTTGTTCATAAACTTCATTCTGGCGAAATACTAATGTCATACTTAATGAATTAATTTGTTAGTTGGCTACTATTCATTCATAATTTTGAAATGGATTTCTTGAAGCTTGTTTGGTAGAAAAAATTCTATGGCAGAAAACAGGCAATTTTAAAATTTATATCCAAAGCCATCAGAGAAGTGTGGTGTGCGCCTGATGTGGCACGATGACAGACTGGGCACCTGCTGTTGTCATTTGTCATTAGCTTATCGATTAGGCTGTTGGTTTAGGAGAAGTAAACACACGCACATTTACCTGAATATAATGGAGAAGGCTTGCTCCTTAGAAGTATCTTCTTTCTTATTGCTGCAGTTAGAAATACAATGCCCCTTCATTGTATTTTTTTTCTTGACCCTACAGGATGCCCAGTGGTAACCAGCCTTCCAAGTGGCTGAACAGATGCCAGTGTACCTGAATTCTGAGACACAACTGGATGTCCTTTTCTTCTGCTTTTAAGATTCCCAATTCAAGATGATGTGCTATTTCTACAGGTAAGACTACTGATGCTTTTAGTTTCAAAAGTAATTTGTGCACAATTCCCACAAAGCCTCCCCATATTTATTACTTGATCTGTAATATTTTGTTGCCTTGAATACTGTACTGTATGTCTGCTCACTCTGTCCAGTGACTAACACGGCTTTTTAATTTTAGACAGGAAAGCCTCAGAGTGTGAATCCTCACAAACACAGAGACTGAGGAGCATCAGTCCCAGTAGTCACTAAACAGGGATATTATTCTGTTTTGCAAAATAACATTTATTTTCTTAAGTTACTGTGCTTTTGTTGTTGGATTTTGAAAGAGCCGAGACTTAATTTTAACTTAAAACAAAACTAAGGTAGGAGAGAAAAATGAAGATGTTTTCATGTAAGTAATGCCACCTGAGCACGTCACATTAGAAGTTCAGATATACAGAGATTGTAACACAATGTCTACTGTATGCATAATGTAAAAGAAAAAAAAATGATGCTACATATAATGACAATTAAGTTGGAGTTCTTTCAACATCCAACAAAAAACCACAGTAATTTAAAAAAATATTATTAGTCAGACTTTACTCTAAGCAGAACTTTATCTATTGTGATGGTTTACTTTGGTAATAATTGATCTGCAGGAGTACCAAGGAAGGAGGCAGAACAAGAAGTAAGGGTACACTTTATTAATGTTTGAACTCCATGAGTGAACATCTACTGTGTTTATGTTTTTAACAGTTACAGTGAAGTAGAAGAGTCCGGCCGTGTTATTGGGCAGCAGTTAAAGAAGAAGGAAGGAGAGATGTGTGCCATGTTGAAGTAGCAGCTGGCCCTCCTGCCTGGCACTTCTAGAATCCTCCATCTAAATCTCTGCTCTGATCTGCTGTGCCTTTGCCAAGTGATCACGAGGTATTGGCCTTTTTGGTTTTTTTTTCTTCTGAAAACTGTCTGTCTCATTACACTGGCTGCCTGTCTCATGTAGAATTGATTTCAAGGTTCTATTAAATAATTAGAAGGCTTTGAGTATTTTAGACCCTGCCTGTATTTTGGAGTGTCTGCTACCAACATTTCTTTTCTGAAACGTTGCTTTGCTGTTTATTCCAAGATCAACCATACAAACTGGCAGCTTTCTGTACTCTGGAATGCTTTGCCAATAGAGAAGTGCCAGGCTACAAATGTCAAGCATTTTGAAAAACTTCAACAAGCCCACTTTTCCAATTTGTCCAATTTGTAATTACTTACATTGGTTGTAATAGATTAGAAATGGTACTGTGTACACTTTGTAAGCTCTGCACTGGGCACTAACCTCTGCTGATTTTCTCTGTTGTTTCTTTTCCAGTTTATTGCAATGGTGCCCCCCTGCGTCTCCACCTTCTGTTAGATCAACTCCAACTGCCTGTGATAGAAGAAAAGTTCACAAGACGTCCTGAAATGGAATTGTGATTAGAGTGAGACGGCCACAATTATGTATGCTGGGATGTGCAGAGGGGGCTGTGTAGGCTTTGGCTTGGGACCCCCAGAGGTTTATTATCTCTGGCAACTTTGAAGGCTGCAAGTTTGTCTTTGTCCCCGGCCATTTGACAAGGCAGTGTATTAATTACAAAGGACAAGGACCCCTCCATTTGCTTCATATTTACTTTTATAATACCTTCAATTTTCTTTGTAACTGTATATTTTTGTAGAGCAAATTGAGCTACACTTGTAAGCAAAGGTAATATAAAAATATTATTAGTGAACAAATGTTAAGGGACAGATCAGGAAAAATGTCTAAATTTTTAGTTTAAATAGAACAATGTTTTATGAAATATTGCTGGATAACAACTCTTTGACTCTGAGTAGTATCTTGTTCATGAAGCTAAAATAGCATTTTTCCTTTTTTGACAAATTTAATGATTCACTTTTATTGTGTTCAAAACCTTGGCTAACATTTTTTTTTAAAATACTAAGATAAAAATCTGTAAATATATTTGTGTTCTCCTTCCCCAATAGTTTTAACACCTCCCCTTGTCGGCCATTTTCATTGTAGTTGTGTTCTAGTTCAATGCATTTACCATTTATACATCTTTATGATTACTGAATTTTCTACTCATAATATACATATACATATGGGTGTATAATTTTTTTTGAGAAACATTGTTCACAAATCTTTCACTTCTATTTTTAAATGTACCATTTATTTCTTCAATAAAAAATGTATGAATAAGTGTATTGTATTTCCTTTTTTTTAAGTTATAAAAATGAACTGGCTCTGTATCAATATGGGTGAATAAAACCATTGATATGAGACGAGTCTGCACAGAAACAGTGGTGTGTTATGTTGATTAAACCTGTAAGAAAGAATATCACTGCCCTCTGTCCACATGGTGTTCATCATAAACTGAACTATTTCATGCTGTTTAAATTCTGCTGTTAGTGGAGAATATTTTATTTTACAGCTGTTAAATTCAGTTCAGTTTTATTATATTAACTAGCAAAATACCCGCGCTTCGCAGCGGAGAAGTAGTGTGTTAAAGAGGTTATGAAAAAGTAAAGGAAACATTTTAAAAATAACGTAACATGATTGTCAATGTAATTGTGTTGTCATTGTTATGAGTGTTGCTGTCATATATATATATATATATATATATATAATATATGTGTATTTGTATATGTATATATATATATATATGACAGCAACACTCATAACAATGACAACACAATTACATTGACAATCATGTTACGTTATTTTTAAAATGTTTCCTTTACTTTTTCATAACCTCTTTAACACACTACTTCTCCGCTGCGAAGCGCGGGTATTTTGCTAGTATATATATATATATATATATATATATACACACATACACATATATTATATATATATATATACATATATATATATATATATACACATATATATGTATACACACATATATATATATATATATATATATATATATATATATATATATATATATATATAGATATATATATATATATATATATATATATATATATATATATATATACACATACATACATACATATACACACATACATGCAGTTTCAATAACATAGAAATCAATATAAACAACATTAACATCATTATCATATGAGAATATGAAGTAATATATAAGAAGCACATTTCATATAAATATAAATTATTAAACAGTAAAATCTTCTTCTGTAATTTCCTACCGTGGCTATTCGTTTGTCTGTCCAGGATTTTAAATCACCTGTAGCTCGCAAACCATTTCACCTATTGACTTGAAATCTGGTACACATATAGTATGTCACGTCTACTATCCGCTTTATGGGTGATGATTGTATTACTCTTTTTATCTTTATTTTATTTTATTGTAGAATCAACTCCTATCTGCGCACACCAGGGCGGCCGTGGGCGGATGCGTATGGTGTACTCACTCCACGTTATCATGCATTGCGCTGTCACTGGTATTTTGATAAAAGAATCTGAACAACATATAAGAAGCGTATAAATTATTAAACAGTAAAACATTAACATTTAAGAAGTAAAGTTACATTAAGTACTACTGCAGTGCCTTCGGGTATACCTCATTTTTTGTTTGCCCATTACATGCTTAAATGTATACATTTCTTGGTGCACCTACCCGAGAACACGCGACATATAACCGAGCGTGGGAGAAGCATGGATTTTAAACACACGTTGAGTTCATCTGCTGGTCTCCCTCGTGAAATAACTGGTAATGTTTGACTAAAATCTACAGCGAGTAAAACGACATTACCTCCTATTTTTTTTTTTACGATCTCTGAGATCTTGCTTTTTTCGGTTCAAGGCTTCATAAGCTCTTTTATGTTCTATGGTGTACTTATCCCAAACCATCATCTTTGAATGTTGCAAGACTTTCGCCTTGTATGTAGATCGGGGTAATTACATTCATTGCATTCCTAGTCTGAATCACAATCTGATTGTATGGGTGGTTACCTGGCACTCGTAGGGTTGCCACCCGTCCTTTAAAATACGGAATCGTCCCGTATTTGAGAATGAAATTGCGCGTCCCGTTTTGAATCAATACGGGACGGGATTTGTCCCGTATTTTTTTTATCATTTTTTTTTAAAGCAGCGTCTAATGCAAATCATCCCACACGCATTTTATGAAGATGCCTCCTTTCCTACTTTTGATTGGGTAATACTTGATGTCATCATTAGTTTGATTGGTCTTTTTAACTGTCCAGTGAGGAGGGCGGGTCTTTTAAGTAGAGTCTGCAAAGTGTTGGCACTGGGATGTGGCACCCGCTGCAGTATGCGTCCCTTATTTTTTTGTATTAAAAGTGGTAACCCTACCTGGCAGGTAACACTTATGTTTTTTCATGAAGTCGTCTAAAATCTGCCACGTGCCCTCTTTTAATTGTGAGAAGCAGATATATATAGGCAAATTCTCGCGCTTCGTTGCGGCGAAGTACTGCTTTTAATTTTTTAAGAAGAAAATAAAACCTTTTTAAACGGATCGAAAATATACCAATAACAATTTGTTAAGGATCTGTTTTTTTGTGAACCTCGCTTTTCACAGCTGTCGCGCTACGGCGTGTGTTTCGTTTATTTGACAGTATGTAGATCGTGGTAATTACACTCATGGCATTAATTTTCTGAATCACAATCTGACTGTATGGATGGTTACCTGCCAGGTTACGCTTGTGGTTGGTCAGGAAGTCGCCTTACATCCGCCACGTGCCCTCTTTCTTTTCCCAGAAGCTGATCATAGAATGGTTTTAATAGTTTACTTTCAAATAATGCAAAGAGTATGCGACACATGTTTCTCCTTAATTCTGGGCTCATCAGGCATACACACTCACTGAATCCCCACTCGGGAATCGAATCTCTATCATCAGCGCCAGAGTTGAAGCCCCTAATGTTGCGGTCAGCAAGTCGGCTAACATCCGCCATGTGCCGTCTTTCAGTTGCGAGAAGCAGATCATAGAATGGTTGAAACTGTTGCCCCTAACGTTGCGCTACAGCGTGTGGTTCGTTTATACCTCGTGTCTTCTCATTAAACTTTTATCTCGCGAATATGTTATTGCAATCCGCAGCGGGAGCGTTTCTATAAACTTAATTTAAACTTACGTTTTACACCATACTTTGTTTCCCTTATGAACATGCTTGTATGCTTCACTCGCTGGCTTCTTATTGTTTCGCTCCCTTCTCAATTGTTTAATGAATTTTTTGTTCTTCGCTGTTTGCAGCTCCTCCTTCATTTGTCCCTACTGCGTTCACAGTCTTTTCACGTGATTACGTGGGAGGCGTGATGACGTGACACTCAACTCCTCCTCCCACGGCCATCGAGCTGCCGTCCATTACAGTATATTGTGAAAAAAGAGGTTCCAGTTATGACCATTACGCGTTGAATTTCGAAATGAAACCTGCCTAACTTTTGTAAGAAAGCTGTAAGGAATCAGCCTGCCAAATTTCAGCCTTCCACCTACACGGGAAGTTGCAGAATTAGTGATGAGTCAGTCAGTCAGTCAGTCAGTCAGTCAGTCAGTCAGTGAGTCAGTGAATCAGTGAGGGCTTTGCCTTTTATTAATTAGTATAGATAGGTAAGTTGGTTTCTCAGTGGGTTTTACAGAGATACCTTGAAATAACATTAAAACATATCACTAAGAACAAATGTATTACAAATATGAACTATAGCAGCAAGCACTTACTGTAAAAAAATAGATCAAATAGATTGATTCAAGTGATAACAGCTCACTTCCTTAATTTAAGTCTGTGGATATAAAGTTAAACTTTTTTCTAAGATTAATAGCCATTGGAATAAATGAGGATTAGAACCGGGTGGCTTTATACTCTTCATTTCTTCAGCATCTGACCTGATTGCACAACTGAGAACGAATTAAAGAATCTGAACAAGTGGACAGTCACAGTTAACACTAAGGAGGACAGTCAGCACAATGCCATGCAACACAGTGTTAATTCTTTTCTTTTTTTGAAAAAGGACCATATATTTCTATAAAACTAGTTGGATACATTAGGTTTTGTAAAGCTGATGCCTTAAGACAAATGGCAATTTTCCATCCATCCATCCATTGTCTCCCGCTTATCCGAGGTCGGGGTCGCGGGGGCAGCAGCTTGAGCAGAGATGCCCAGACTTCCCTCTCCCCAGCCACTTCTTCTAGCTCTTCCGGGAGAATCCCAAGGCGATCCCAGGCCAGTCGAGAAACATAGTCCCTCCAGCGTGTCCTGGGACTTCCCCGGGGCCTCCTTCACCGTTAGACGTGCCCAGAACACCTCACCAGGGAGGCATCCAGGAGGCATCCTGATCAGATGCCCGAGACACCTCATCTGACTCCTCTCGATGCGGAGGAGCAGCGGTTCTACCCTGAGCCCCTCCCGGATGACTGAGCTTCTCACCCTATCTTTAAGGGAAAGCCCAGACACCCTGCGGAGGAAACTCATTTCAGCCGCTTGTATTCGCGATCTCGTTCTTTCGGTCACTACCCATAGCTCATGACCATAGGTGAGGGTAGGAACATAGATCGACTGGTAAATTGAGAGCTTTGCCTTGTGGCTCAGCTCCTTTTTCACCACGACAGACCGATGCAGCGCCCGCATTACTGCGGATGCCACACCGATTCGCCTGTCGATCTCACGCTCCATTCTTCCCTCACTCGTGAACAAGACCCCGAGATACTTGAACTCCTCCACTTGGGGCAGGATCTCGCTACCAACCCTGAGAGGGCACTCCACCCTTTTCCGGCTGAGGACCATGGTCTCGGATTTGGAGGTGCTGATTCTCATCCCAGCCGCTTCACACTCGGCTGCGAACCGATCCAGAGAGTGCTGAAGATCACGGCCTGATGAAGCAAACAGGACAACATCATCTGCAAAAAGCAGTGACTCAATCCTGAGCCCACCAAACTGGACCCCCTCAACGCCCTGGCTGCGCCTAGAAATTCTGTCCATAAAAGTTATGAACAGAATCGGTGACAAAGGGCAGCCCTGGCGGAGTCCAACTCTCACTGGAAACGGGTTCGACTTACTGCCGGCAATGCGGACCAAGCTCTGGCACCGATCGTACAGGGACCGAACAGCCCTTATCAGGGGGGCCGGTACCCCTTACTCTCGGAGTACCCCCCACAGGATTCCCCGAGGGACACGGTCGAATGCCTTTTCCAAGTCCACAAAACACATGTAGACTGGTTGGGCAAACTCCCATGCACCCTCCAGGACCCTGCTAAGGGTCCTCCTGAATCCGAGGCTCGACTATCCGACGGACCCTCCTCTCCAGGACCCCTGAATAGACTTTTCCAGGGAGGCTGAGGAGTGTGATCCCTCTGTAGTTGGAACACACCCTCAGATCCCCCTTCTTAAAGAGGGGGACCACCACCCCGGTCTGCCAATCCAGAGGCACTGTCCCTGATGTCCATGCGATGTTGCAGAGGCGTGTCAGCCAAGACAGTCCTACAACATCCAGAGCCTTGAGGAACTCCGGGCGTATCTCATCCACCCCCGGGGCCCTGCCACCAAGGAGATTTTTGACCACCTCGGTGACCTCAGTCCCAGAGATGGGGGAGCCCACCTCTGAGTCCCCAGGCTCTGCTTCCTCATTGGAAGGCATGTTAATGGGATTGAGGAGGTCTTTGAAGTACTCCCCCCACTGACCCACAACGTCCCGAGTCGAGGTCAGCAGCGCACCATCCCCACCATATACAGTGTTGACACTGCACTGCTTCCCCTTCCTGAGACGCCGGATGGTGGACCAGAATCTCCTCGAAGCCGTCCGAAAGTCGTTCTCCATGGCCTCCCCAAACTCCTCCCACGCCCGAGTTTTTGCCTCAGCAACCACCAAAGCCACATTCCGCTTGGCCTGCTGGTACCTATCAGCTGCCTCCAGGGTCCCACAGGACAAAAGGGTCCTGTAGGACTCCTTCTTCAGCTTGACGGCATCCTTCACCGCCGGTGTCCACCAACGGGTTCAGGGATTGCCGCCACGACAGGCACCGACCACCTTATGGGCACAGCTCCGGTCAGCTGCCTCAACAATAGAGGCACGGAACATGGCCCATTCGGACTCAATGTCCCCCACCTCCCTCGGGATGTGGTCGAAGTTCTGCCGGAGGTGGGAGTTAAAGCTACTTCTGACAGGGGGCTCTGCCAGACGTTCCCAGCAGACCCTCACAACACGTTTGGGCCTACCACGCCTGACCGGCATCCTCCCCCACCATCGAAGCCAACTCACCACCAGGTGGTGATCAGTTGACAGCTCCGCCCCTCTCTTCACCCGAGTGTCCAAGACATGTGGCCGCAAGTCCGACGACACGACCACAAAGTCGATCATCGAACTGAGGCCTAGGGTGTCCTGGTGCCAAGTGCACATATGAACACCCCTATGCTTGAACATGGTGTTCGTTATGGACAATTCGTGACGAGCACAGAAGTCCAATAACAAAACACCGCTCGGGTTCAGATCAGGGGGGCCATTCCTCCCAATCACGCCCTTGCAGGTCTCACTGTCATTGCCCACATGAGCATTGAAGTCTCCCAGCAGAACGAGGGAGTCCCCAGAAGGTATGCCCTCTAGCACCCCCTCCAGGGACTCCAAAAAGGGTGGGTACTCCGAACTGCTGTTCGGTGCATACGCACAAACAACAGTTAGGACCCGTCCCCCCACCCGAAGGCGAAGGGAGGCTACCCTCTCGTCTACTGGGGTAAACCCCAATGTACAGGCTCCAAGTTGGGGGGGCAATAAGTATACCCACACCTGCTCGGCGCCTCTCACCGGGGGCAACTCCAGAGTGGTACAGAGTCCAGCCCCTCTCAAGGAGATTGGTTCCAGAGTCCAAGCTGTGCATCGAGGTGAGTCCGACTATATCTAGCAATGGCAATTTTATTAATAATAATTGATGTCTAAAGATATTTTTAAACAAACACAATTTGCTCATAAGAGGGAAATTGCAACAATAGATCAAAACAGAAAGGAAACTTTATATGATTTATTATGTGAGTGGGAAAATAAAAACACTACGTACCTTATATAACATATATATATATATATATATATATATATATATATATATATATATATATATATACAGTATATATAGTACCTGTCAAATAATACAAAGAGTACACAGTGTGTGTTTCACCCTAATTGGGGCTTATCAGGTGTGCACACCTAAGCTTCCTCTTACGGCAATTGAACATTGGACATCAATGCTATGCCACAAAGGCTGCTTCGTTTATTTTGCAGGATGAATATTTTCATTATGGTCAACTAATTTGGAACTAAAATGAATAAACCGTAATGTCAAGTTGGACTGCATGCACAGTTTCCGATCAGGCCGTGCCGTAAAGTGGATTTTTTTGTTTTTAATGTTTTTTTCATTAAGCGCATGCGGTGTGTGTCATTGCTTGGTTTCCGTTGCCGGCACGATCTGCGTGCGCGTGCGTATTGAAAGGCTACGTCATCACACACTTTACGGTGCTGCCCAATCTGTTTAACACATGCGTGAACACTTTTCGGCATGTTAGGCTTTCAATACGCCTGCGCGCGCAAATCCGGTAGGCACGCAGATCGGGTAGTGACAATGCTCATCAGGCTGGAAAAGGTTACAAAACCATCTCTAAAGAGTTTGGACTCCACCAATCCAGAGTCAGACAGATTCTGTACAAATGGAGTAAATTCAAGACCATTGTTACCCTCCCCAGGAGTGGTCGACCAACAAAGATCACTCCAAGAGCAAGGCGTGTAATAGTCGGCGAGGTCATAAAGGGTCCCAGGGTAACTTCTAAGCAACTGAAGGCCTCTCTCACATTGGCTAATGTTCATGTTCATGAATCCACCATCAGGAGAACACTGAACAACAATTTGCTAAAGATCACGTGGACAAACCAGAAGGCTATTGGAAGAATGTTTTGTGGACGGATGAGACCAAAATAGAACTTTTTGGTTTAAATGAAAAGCGTTATATTTGGAGAAAGGAAAACACTGCATTCCAGCATAAGAACCTTATCCCATCTGTGAAACATGGTGGTGGTAGTATCATGGTTTGGGCCTGTTTTGATGCATCTGGGCCAGGATGGCTTGCCTTCATTGATGGAACAATGAATTCAGAATTATATCAGAGAATTCTAAAGGAAAATGTCAGGACATCTGTCCATGAACTGAATCTCAAGAAAAGGTGGGTCATGCAGCAAGACACCCTAAGCACACAAGTCGTTCTACCAAAGAATGGTTAAAGAAGAATAAAAGTTAATGTTTTGGAATGGCCAAGTCAAAGTCCTGACCTTAATCCAATCGAAATGTTGTGGAAGAACCTGAAGCGAGCAGTTAATGTGAGGAAACTCACCAACATCCCAGAGTTGAAGCTGTTCTGTACGGAGGAATGGGCTAAAATTCCTCCAAGCCGGTGTGCAGGACTGATCAACTGTTACCGGAAACGTTTAGTTGCAGTTATTGCTGTAAAGGGGGGTCACCCCAGATACTGAAAGCAAAGGTTCACATACTTTTGCCACTCACAAATATGTAATATTTGATCATTTTCCTTAATAAATAAATGACCAAGTATAATATTTTTGTATCATTTGTTTAACTGGTTTCTCTTTATCTACTTTTAAGACTTGAGTGAAAATTTGATGATGTTTTAGGTCATATTTATGCAGAAATCTAAAAAATTCTAAAGGGTTCACAAACTTTCAAACACAACTGTTCCTCCTGTATGCTGAAAAACATGTTTCGGTGTTGTAATGTCCTAAAGTAGTAAACATGTTTTTCTTGGGTATGCACTGTCAGAGTAGGCACCCTGTTGTTATACACTATATGGCCAAAGGTTTGAGGACCCCTGACCACCACACCTATATGAGTTCATTGGACATCCCATTCCAAAGCCATGGGCATTAGATAGATAGACAGATAGTTAGATAGATAGATACTTTATTAATCCCAAGGGGAAATTCACATATTCCAGCAGCAGCATACTGATAAAAAAGAATATTAAAGAGTGATAAAAATGCAGGTATAACAGACAATATCTTTGTATAATGTTAACATTTACCCCCCCCCAGTCTGTCGCTGAAGCTGCTCCTCTGTCTGGAGATGATACTGTTCAGTAGATGCAGTGGATTCTCTGTGATTGACAGGAGCCTGCTCAGCGCTCGTCGCTCTGCCACAGATGTCAAACTGTCCAGCTCCGTGCTTACAATAGAGCCTGCCTTCCTCACCAGTTTGTCCAGGCGTGAGGCATCCTTCTTCTTAATGCTGCCTCCCCAGCACAACATTCCGTAGAAGAGGGCGCTCGCCACAACCGTCTGATAGAACATCTGCAGCATCTTATTGCAAATGTTGAAGGACGCCAGCCTTCTAAGGAAGTATAGTCAGCTCTGTCCTCTCTTGCACAAAGCATCAGTATTGGCAGTCCAGTCCAATTTATCATCCAGCTGCACTCCCAGGTATTTATAGGTCTGCACCATCTGCACACAGTCACCTCTGATGATCACGGTGTCCATGAGGGGCCTGGTCCTCCTAAAATCCACCACCAACTCCTTGGTTTTGCTGATGTTCAGTTGTAGGTGGTTTGAGTTGCACCATTTAACAAAGTCCTTGATTAGGTTCCTATACTCCTCCTCCTGCCCACTCCTGATGCAGCCCACGATAGCAGTGTCGTCAGCAAACTTTTGCATGTGGCAGGACTCCGAGTTATATTGGAAGTCTGATGTATATACGGTGCATCCGGAAAGTACTCACAGCGCATCACTTTTTCCACATTTTGTTATGTTACAGCCTTAATCCAAAATAGATTAAATTCATTTTTTTCCTCAGAATTCTACACACAACACCCCATAATGACAATATGAAAAAAGTTTACTTGAGGTTTTTTACAAATTTATTAAAAATAAAAAAACTGAGAAATCACATGTACTTTAGTATTCACAGCCTTTGCTCAATACTTTGTTGATGCACCTTTGGCAGCAATTACAGCCTTAAGTCTTTTTGAATATGATGCCACAAGCTTGGCACACCTATCCTTGGCCAGTTTCGCCCATTCTTCTTTGCAGCACCTCTCAAGCTCCATCAGGTTGGATGGGAAGCGTCGGTGCACAGCCATTTTAAGATCTCTCCAGAGATGATCAATCGGATTCAAGTCTGGGCTCTGGCTGGGCCACTCAAGGACATTCACAGAGTTGTCCTGAAGCCACTCCTTTGATGTCTTGACTGTGTGTTTAGGGTCGTTGTCCTGCTGAAAGATGAACTGTCGCCCCAGTCTGAGGTCAAGAGCGCTCTGGAGCAGGTTTTCATCCAAGATATCTCTGTACATTGCTGCAGTCATCTTTCCCTTTATCCTGACTAGTCTCCCAGTCCCTGCTGCTGAAAAACATCCCCACAGCATGATGCTGCCACCACCATGCTTCACTGTAGGGATGGTATTGGCCTGGTGATGAGCAGTGCCTGGTTTCCTCCAAAAGTGACACCTGACATTCACACCAAAGAGTTCAATCTTTGTCTCATCAGACCAGAGAATTTTCTTTGTCATGGTCTGTGAGTCCTTCAGGTGCCTTTTGGCAAACTCCAGGCGGGCTGCCATGTTCCTTTTACTAAGGAGTGTCTTCCGCCTGGCCACTCTACCATACAGGCCTGATTGGTGGATTGCTGCAGAGATGGTTGTCCTTCTGGAAGGTTCTCCTCTCTCCACAGTGGACCTCTGGAGCTCTGACAGAGTGACCATCGGGTTCTTGATCACCTCCCTGACTAAGGCCCTTCCCCCCCGATCTCCCAGTTTAGATGGCCGGCCAGCTCTAGGAAGAGTCCTGGTGGTTTCGAACTTCTTCCACTTACGGATGATGGAGGCCACTGTGCTCATTGGGACCTTCAAAGCAGCAGAAATATTTCTGTAACCTTCCCCAGATTTGTGCCGCGAGACAATCCTGTCTCAGAGGTCTACAGACAATTCCTTTGACTTCATGCTTGGTTTGTGCTCTAACATGAACTGTCAACTGTGGGACCTTATATAGACAGGTGTGTGCCTTTCCAAATCATGTCCAATCAACTGAATTTACCACAGGTGGACTCCAATGAAGCTGCAGAAACATCTCAAGGATGATCAGGGGAAACAGGATGCACCTGAGCTCAATTTTGAGCTTCATGGCAAAGGCTGTGAATACTTATGTACATGTGCTTTCTCAATTTTTTTATTTTTAATAAATTTGCAAAAATCTCAAGTAAACGTTTTTCACGTTGTCATTATGGGGTGTTGTGTGTAGAATTCTGAGGAAAAAAATGAATTTAATCCATTTTGGAATAAGGCTGTAACTTAACAAAATGTGGAAAAAGTGATGAGCTGAGAATACTTTCCAGATGCACTGTAGGCTGAACAGGACCGGAGAAAGTACAGTTCCCTGCGGCGCTCCTGTGTTGCTGACCACAATGTCAGACCTGCAGTTCCCGAGACGCACATACTGAGGTCTGTCTTTAAGATAGTCCACAATCCATGCCACTAGGTATGAATCTACTCCCATCTCTGTCAGCTTGTCCCTAAGGAGCAGAGGTTGGATTGTGTTGAAGGCGCTAGAGAAGTCTAGAAACATAATTCTGACAGCACCACTGCCTCTTTCCAAGTGGGAGAGGGATCGGTGTAGGATATAGATGATGGCATCCTCAGCTCCCACCTTCTCCTTTCATGCGAACTGCAGAGGGTCGAGTGCATGGCGGAGCTGTGGCCTCAGGTGGTGAGGCAGCAGCTGCTCCATGGTCTTCATCACATACGACGTCAGAGCGATAGGCCTGAAGTCATTCAGCTAACTAGGATGTGATACCTTTGGGACTGGGGTGATGCGAGATGTTTTCCAATGCCTCGGGACTCTCCCCTGTTCCAGGCTCAGGTTGAAGATGCGCTGTAGAGGACTCCCCAGCTCCAACACACAGGCCTTCAGCAGTCGTGGTGATACTCCATCTGGACCCGCTGCTTTGCTGGCACAAAGTCTCCTCAGCTCTCTGCTTACCTGGGCTGCTGTAATTGTGGGTGGGGGGGGGGACTTTCTCCTATGCTGGTATCAGCAGAAGGGTGGGTGGGTGCAGTACTCCGAGGTGAGAGTGGGTTAGGGTGGTCAAACCTGTTAAAGAAGTTGTTCATCTGGTTTGCTCTCTCCACGTCTTTCTCGATGGTGGCACCCCGCTTTGAGCTACAGCCAGTGATGATCTTCATCCCATCCCACACTTCCTTCATGCTCTTATTCTGCAACTTCTGCTCCAGCTTTCTCCTGTACTGCTCCTTCGCCGCACTGAGCTGGACTCGGAGTTCCTTCTGCACGCGCTTGAGCTTATGCTGATCACTGCCTTTTAAAATTAGCCCTTTTCTTCTGGTTCAAAAGGCCCTTGATGTCACTTGTAATCCATGGCTTGTTGTAAGCATAGCAGCGTACTGTTCTTACTGAAACTACAATGTCCATACAGAAGTTGATGTAGTCAGTAGTGCAGTAAACATCCTCCTCAATGTTCTCACTATATGATCCCTGCAAGATATCCCAGCCCGTAGTTCCAAAGCAGTCTCTCAGAGCCTGCTCTGCCTCAGGGGACCACTTCCTGAATGAGCGTGTGGTTGTAGGTAGCTCCCTCACTCTTGGTTTGTAGTGAGGCTGAAGCAGAACCAGGTTATGATCTGCTTTCCCAAGCGCAGGCAGCGGGGTGGCGTTTAATATGGAGTTTGCCCACTGAACTTTGGCTATAACAGTCTCCACTCTTGTGGGAAGGGTGGTGTGTGCGTGTGGGAATTTGTGCTCATTTAGCCAAAAGGGCATTTTTTAGGTCCAGTTCTGACATTGTACGAGAAAACCTGCCTTACAGTTAATTTTCAGATTCATCAGATTTAAAAGTGTTCAGTAGGGTGGAGGGCAGGGCTGTGCGTCCTCCACTTCAGTTCTTCCACATCAATTTTGTCAGTCTAGGCTTTTATGGGGCAGATCAGAAATGTGACATACTGACTGGTGGCAGAGATACCATCTTATGACAGTGCCACATTTCAAGTTACTGAACTCTTCAGTATGGCTTACTATACTGCCAATGCTTTTCAAGGGAGATTAAATGGCCATGTGCTTAAATGTATGCATCTGTTAGCAATTACATAGCTGAAACACCTGAACTCAATAATTTGGAGGTATGCCCATATACTTTTGGGCAATATACTGTATGATGAGTGGCAATTTTATTATACCTACTCCTTAACACAAGTAGCCAGTCACATGTTTGACACTTCAGTATACTGTATGGGGAGACACACTCCAGCAGTTTAGGTGTTGTTTAACCAACCATCACCTAAATGCGGGATCTAAGTGACTTTAATTTTGGTTTGTTAGGTTTCAGTGATTTGTGCAGTAAGCAAGAAACTACCAGTAAATGGCTCTGTGGGTGAAAAAAACCAAGAGGGCTGAGGAGATTTGTCAGATTTGTTCAAGCTACCAGAAAACCTACAGCTGCTCAAGTAACATCTCTTTATAACAGTAGCTTAATGCTAATTGAGTGTCCTGAATGCCACAGAATATCTAAACATTGTTGCTCACCGTGTGCATTCCTTTATAACCAGAATCAGCTTTTTTTTTCAAATGAACATTTCTAGCAGGATAGTGTGCCATGTCAAAAGACATGGATCGTCTCAGGCAGGTTCTGTTAACATGACATTGACTTCTGTTTATTCCAATGGCTGCATAGTCCCACCCAGCTCTCAGTCCAACAGAACACCTTTTTGGGAAGAGGTGGTAGTAGATGTTTACTGCACAGGGACCATGTGATGTTACCAGAATGCATACAGAATGTTTCCTGCAACTTATCACATCCAAACCTCAAAGATTTCAAGGTTTTTTGAAGGCACAAAGACACCCCACAGTACTAGATATGTGGACCCATTGAAGTGTCCGTTGAGTGGATGTATTTTTTTTCTTTTGTCAGGACTACAATCTAGGCAGATAACTTTGATGCACTGTAATGTCAAGTCAAAGCTGCTAAAGATATACCTACTAAATACTGACCTAAAGGTGGTGAATACTCATGCAGTCTGTTAATTTAGATTTTTCACTGCAACATTAAAGATTCTTTTTCTGCTGATTAGAGCCAAAACAAATGCAAATTAAGTCCACCATGATTCAATGTTGTACAACAGTGAAACATGAAAATTTCAAAAGGGAGACTACTTTTATAGGCCGTGTAGTACAATGAAAATGTTATTTGCATGTCACCTTAGAACTGTTGACAGTAATACAAGTACTGACAAAAGACCCATACATGACCACACAAATTATAGATAGCTTGCAACATATAACCAAATACTTTCAAATATCTTAATATAAGAAAAAGTGTCTGTGTGTCCATCTGGTTGCTATGTCTCGGTCATTCCAAAAGATGGCGCATCACAAACATTAAGACTGCTTTTATGAATCCCTTACCAAATGACATATAGTAGAGACATGGTGCACTGCAAGCTTTAATGCTAAGGTTTACGTTGATTAATTGGATTTAACACATCTAGCATGCGAGTGTATATAACCTCGCTGATGTGAGTGCCAATGGCCCTCTACTATTTCCCAGTACACAAAGAGAGGGCCTGATCTTGTCCAAACATAAATTTAAATAACAGTTTGACACTGGAGATGGGGTAAAGTAATTATTACCTGAGGACCTTGGTAATTTTAGTGAGTAACTGCATGTTCAGGCCTCAGTAAAGATTTCAGAGCCTTTTTTTACCTTCATTAAGAAATAACTCCAGGTTAAACTGCAAATTGACAGGTCAATAATGTCCCATCATTGTGCTGTTCCATCCGGATAGGACAACAAAGGAGTTGCTTTCCATGGAGCTTGTTGTGTTCCTTACCAGTATATGTCCCAATTGTGTTTTGTCCAGTTTGATTGCTGCATACATGTGCAAAAAGCAAATCTGCAAGTCTTTAAAAATCCCCTGGCCCACTGTGTTAGGATCCCTTTAAGGATTTTTCCACATAGGCAGTATAGGTGAAAGTCTGTTATTTGGCATGTTGTGAAAGAAACTGTTACCCTAAGACCCCTTTGAGTAAAAAAAAAAAAAATCAGGCAGGAGAAAGCTTGTTCATGCGTCTAATTTCTCTTTCTGAAGAGGGAGCGTCCCGTCACAGCAGTCTGTTGTGGTTCCAGAGCAAAGTCAGAGTCCCATATTTATAGACAGCTGAGTTTATGTAACAGTGCTGAATTAATGTTTACACAGCATCTGACATTTACAGTACTCTGATTGGTTCACTAGCTTACACAACTAAATAAAAGTCTCATTCTGCTACATTCTGGTCCTTCTCAATATTTCTTAAGTTCAGCTTTTTATGGAATTTCTGTATGTGTGACAATTGCTGCTTTCTTTCATTACCATGTAGAACTTTGTCTCTTTGTTGCTCACACAACCTTCCATCTGATTTTCTTATATGCTTGCTTAAATGACCACCTGTTGCAGCAGTCTCTTCATGCTACTTAGAAGATAAATGCTATATTTTAATGTGGAAATCATACCGAAACACATCATACATAATAACTACATTACCCCTTGATCACATTTCTTTCACACTTTGTCATTTTACTGCAGCCAGAGAGGTTTTCACATCGCTTACAAAAGTGCTAGTGTAATTGTAGCCTGAGCTATGGACCTGTCAATTTTTATTTGTTTTACTTTAAAGGATATTAATCTCTAATTGTTTCCAGTAATTTATAAAATCTAAAACAGAGCAAGTCATTCCAAGGGCTTTTTACCATACTGACCAGAGTGAATATCACAAACATCAGTTTTGAAAATTATTTTTAATGCTTTTTTTTTTTTGCTTGATTTTGAGATAGACAAACCCAATCTTCTTCTGTATTGTAGCAAACAGGTTTATCGAAACATTACCATGTATGGTTCCAAATGTGGCTCACAATTATTTTCGACTGACTCAACTGTAAGTTGAAGTTAGTATTGTTTGAAAATACTAATAATGGGTAATGAGAATGACATTATGAAAAGAGATTAAATTTGCTGTTTCATTGTAAAAATGTTTCTACAGAATTTGAATGTGCTGAAATGTGTAAAGCCAAACATACTTACGTACCATAATAGTAAACCTGTTTATGTTTACAGGAATCAATTGCTGAATTGCACCCATTTTACAGTAATCAGCGAGGGACAAAATGGCTACTAAGGAATGTTGTTATGGCAAGTCTATGAACTTTACCAAACCAGGAGTCCGACAGCAAGGTAGCAGTCAGGTTTGAAACCAGCAAATCTGTAATTTGTTCTCAGCTCCATGAGTTCTGTTCTCATGTTTCAGAACATCTGTAACACAAAACATCCTGGCCAACAGGGACCCCTGCAATTGAGAAAGCCAAACAGTAGAAAATGGCCTGCATTCCTAAAACTGTTGGTGCAATGGGCGGATATCAAATTCTAATTGAAAAACCTCAAAATATTGAGGATCCAGATGCATATTACAATACACAGCAGCATTCCTCCATCAATCTAACAGCCTTTTGTGATTACAAGTGTAAGTTTATCCATATAAACATTGGTTAACCTGGTAGCTGGGATAACGCCTGTATCTTTCAAATGACAGATGTCGCCAAAATACTTGAAGAGGACCCTCAGTCTCTTATAACTGAAGGTTTTCACATCATTGGACACATCGATTATCCTCTTTCGGAGTATATGATGACTCCTTACGTGGACAACGAAAATCTGACAGAACAACAGAAGAATTACAACAGTAAACTATTATCAGCCCTGACGGTGGTAGAGAAGGCATTTGTTAAAGAATCGTTTTCGCAGACTTGAAGTCTTAAAAATGAGCTCCATTCGTTACATCAGCACTGCTGTTAAAACTTGCTGCATACTGCACAATATCTGCTTGGAAATATCTTCAGACCTGGATGTGAACATAACTGACCTTCAAGAGACAACAGGGCTTCAGCCAGCGCCTCTGGCTAACGAAAATGGCATTATAAAAAGGGATGAGAGTGCTGCTTCATTAACAACTACTTTATTTTTATTACTATTTATCTCAAGTATTTTATAAATGTTTTATAAAAACGTATGTTGTGTTTAAAATATATACAAGTAGTTGGCAGATTAATTGATCATCAAAATAATAGTATGTTTTAGGACTGCAACTAACTATGTATCAACAACTCCATATCTTTAACTTGTTTTTTTTGCATTTAATTTTAGGACCCTAGGTTGGTGTGTTTGGTAAAAACTCAATGTCAAAAATGGAAATGTGATCATTAACTCTTAATCTGGACTACATGTGATGGGAGTCCAAAGCCATACAAGCCCTAAATGGTCTACTCCTGCTGGTGCAACAAAAACAGCCAGACATGAATCTTTAGGTGCTGTTTAATGCAGGCATAACTGGCTTCAAAATTAAACCAAATTGGTCACCCCCGGTGTTTCGTCCGCTGTTCCTGCATCCATTAAATTGCAATATGATGCGATAGTCCAGATTATCAGTCACTGTAATAACAACAACAACATTTATTTATATAGAACACTGTCATACAAATAATGTAAGAGAAAAAAGACCAAATAAATAAGATTTAAAATAAGGGAACACTAACATAGAATAAAAGTAAGTAATGATCATTAAAGTAGCATGTCTGCTTAATAGAATCTAAAATCAGAAATTCTTTTCCAGCTGTAAGATGATTTCTCGTAAATGGGGATCTGTGGCCCAGTTCACATTACTTCCCAGAATAAGACCCTGAAACAAAGAAAACAGTTCAACTGAAACCAACTGCTGCTATGATTTTAAAAAAAAGTTTTATATTAAATAAAATGTACAGTCATGCAAATGGGATACATCAGATGGTAATCAGAAAGCACTTCACTTACATTTGTATTAAGGGCAGTGCAGCTTTACATTTTACATGCATTACAGAATTTGTGAAAATTTTTATTTTACATTTTGTTAACAAGTTAAAAAAAAACAAAACACACCAACACATAAAACTGTACCTGAAATACATTTCCTGTCAGAGCAGCCATGTGAAGATATTTTTCCAAGTATTCCTGGCCTCGTTTCAATACCTCACTTTCCATTGACTGCACCTTTTCCTCCTTCATTTTGCTTACTTTTCTAATTTCCTCTACATTCATCAGTGAGTCTTTCTTTAAGACTGAAATTAAATACATTTTATTATTTACTACTAGACAGTTTAAACATGAGAAAAGCATGAAACACGAGTTGGAATCTCTTTATGCTGGTTTGTGTTAGACACCTAATAAAGTGGGTAACACAATGGACGGATGGCAACATTGTTAAAAAGTTGACATAATGGAAAATAGAACTTTTTCAATAAAATTATTACTGACAAAATGTTCTTTAATTTCCATTTTATTTCACAAACCAAATTTTATATCATGTGGATGTTTATAAATTAGGAAATTTAAAAACAAAAATGCACAACATGTCCAAAATAATTAGGAATGTCAATTTATATTCTATGGGCCAAGGATTGTTCCTGCCTTGCACCCGGTGCCTGCTGAGATGCATGCTTGCTATCCCATGACCCTGTCCTGAATAAACTGTTTTAGAAAAATGGATGGATGGGATCTCGGATGTACGGTTCTGTAAAAAATATCCACCTGCTTACACATTTTCTTAAGTTTTGCATATTTCACCCTCAAAAATCTTTGTAGATGATGTGTCTGGGAATGCATCTTTCCTGCTTACCTTGTACACCGAGTTTTCTAGAAGTACGTACTAACAAAATATTTTAACAAAAAATGTATACATTTTGCACGTTTTCAGCATATGAATGGATAAAGGACATGTGAATTATGCACATTTTTCATTTTCATATCATTTGCCATTAGACAGATCATGTCACCATTATGTTTCATTATACTATAAATAGTTTCTCTTGTCCTGCATGAAAACATGAGATGAAAAGTTTTTCTCGGCCATCACTACAAATTACAAGGGGTAGACTCAAAATTAAAAAAAAAAAAAAAAAAAAAAAACATTTTTGGCTGGAGAACTGTCAATCATGATACTTGTGTCATGGACTGGCTGATAATTTGCCTCTTCAGGATAACAAGTTCACTGAAGGTAACATGAACTCTGCTGGGCATCTGTCTTTCAGCTAAAGATGAGCTACATTTAAAGCGTGCAGCAAGACAATGGTTTCCAAACAGTATTATCCATCCTGTTAAAGACTGACATTAGAAGAAATTCAGTGCTCTGGAGTGTCCAAGTCAAATCCAACAGAAAAATTATATCCGCAACTCAAATGAATTTTCACCCATTAATGAATAAAGTTCTACCCGTCCGTCTTTCTACACAAGAAGTTTATGCTTGATCCAGAGTCCTCAGTTCAAATTTGGAACCCTGTCATGGTCTGTGGAGCCAGCATATTCTTCTCATGTCTGTAGGAGCTTCCATCCTGGTACTCTTATTTTTTTTCGCCCACATTCTCAAAGTCATGCTAGTTAGTGTAACTGGAAACTCTAAATTGCCTGTGTGAATGCATTTGTGGATGTGTGTGTGTGTGTGTGTGTGGCCAATGCGATTGACTGGTGCCCTGTCTAGGACTGATTCCTGCCTTGCGCCCAGTACTAGCAGGAGAGCCTTGGGCCCTCTGTGACCCTGAATTGGATTCAGCTGGTTTGAGAATGTTAAGTTTTTTTATAATTAAACTGTTGTTTGATTACAGTAATAAAGAATTAAAGAAAAAGTTGAAAAGCAGATTTGTAGTTAAAAAAAGCAACACTCACTTAGTCTTTCTTTTCGAACTTCTCGGACTTGGCTTCTTAGTTTGTTGCACTCCTGCACCAAGGAAAAAAAATGATAAAAGAATATGAATAGCTGTGCAACTGTAGTCAGACTGTCTTGGAAAGTTGCTGTATAAAAACCTCATCTGCTGATCTCATTCTGAGAAATTTCCTTTGCTATCATTAGGAGTACTTAATTACCTTTGTAGTTAAGGAAAAGAAACAACAAAAACAAAAAACTTTCTAACATATACTCAGGGTTAAGATAATATCCTGTAACAAATTTAGTCTGATAGCTATTTTTCAGGAATCTTAATATTTAAAATGATACATGATACAATGATACAAATATTTGAAATGATACATTTCATCATTATTAGTTATGGCATATAACTAAGCATATGGCATATAACTACAATAAGTTGGTGTTAACTACTAGTTTTTAATCTGCCTCCCTAGTAGTTAAGACACAATTTTTTTTTAAAATTCCAAACAGGGGTTAGTGAATAGACAGTGAAAAAATAATTAAAAGATATTTGATGTTATTTTGAAAGAAAGTGCTTTAGTTACATTTTAGCACTCACATAAGCAATGCCATGTAATTCAAACGTTAATTTTATTCCATTTCACTTTTAAATTAGTTCATATTATATAAAGAAATACTTTGCTGATCCAGCATTTTAAACAATCCAAGCTGTGATTTCCACAATACCATTTACCTTTTCTGCGGTGTGCAGCTGCAATACATCTAAGAGTTTTCTAAAACAAGTTAGTACATGCATATTGGTACTTAACCATGAATTTATGAAGCACACAAATCAGTCTTGTAAGTGTGGAGTGTAAAGAAGTATGAACTAAATACAGTGCCCATTTCATCATCTGCTTCATATATAATTTTTTTTATATATAAACTTAAGAGTTAACCCCTGATGAGCCTGCTTTCTCTGGCACTTATTAAATGTCAACTTTTTTTTTTTTTTTTTTTTTTTTAGTAATTCTGTAACTTTATGATGGCTTTCCTGATGCAACCAGTGAATATGGAAAATGAACTCTTCATTTACAGTATTATTCATTCAATGAGTATAACCGAATGCCTTGTGGCATTAATCAGAATTTGAAAACACATCTGCTCAGATTTTATTATCAACATGGTATGCTCACATGTGACTACACATTAATCTGCATCAGGGCTGGAGCCTTTTACCAAGTGAAACATACAAGATTGTTGTACATAGATTTATAACTATGAATAATACACTAAAATTTTAAAAGGAAGCTTTATATCTTAGTCATATCATGTATGATATACTGTATACAGTATATAATTTATATTTTTCACTGTGTTTAAATATTTAATGTTTTTTCTTCAAAATATTTAAATTTTAATTATGATTATTTAATGCAAACTTCATCTCAGTTTATATACAAGAGAAAATACTACTTACCTCCTGCAATTTTAGTATCTGTGAACATAAGAGCAGAGTATGATTTACTGTTTCCTTTATTGTTCTAAAAGGAAAGAAGAAATGATGATTTTAGGAAGTAAAAACAAAAAAGAAAACTTTGCATAAAAGATAAGGGTTTAAAAGCATGTCTGCAGTGGAGTATAAATGTATCAGCTTCACTTACAGCTTTACACATTATTAATTCAAATAACTACTGCACATCATCTTAAAATGGTCTTTAGGTCCAATATGTGCAGTCAACATGATGATTAAAAATCTTAAATACTAAAGCTGCAGGACTGGATGAGATTTAGCCACAAATGAACAGGTGTTTTGTGGAAGACAGGGGCATGCCTCAAGAATGGTAGATTAGTGGTCAGCATTACTGAAACGGGGGCAGGACAAGGGGTTCCAATTACAAAGAGACTGTACTACTCCATTTCCTTAGAAATGCCTATACTGGTGTTCCATGCTGGAGAATTTGTTCAATAGGTCAAAAATGAAGAGGCAAGCAGATTCAATCCTATATGTGGACAAACTTTTTGTCCTTACACAGATATTTTAGGAGTTACTGAAGTTTGCCGATTCTCTCTACATGTGCATTGTGGGGAGAGAGAAAAAAAAAAAAGCCTATGATTGCTTATCTATCATATTTTGTGAAAAGTGATGTAAGAGTATGGGGTTCACTTGTCATTATTGCATAATGCATGTCTCCCGTACTGGTATACTTCCCCTTACGTGAAGAGTAAGACCATTCAGTGTGATCACTGGACTTCAAAAAGTGTGTCTTTTGTTCTTTATATGGTTCTTTAATTCATGAACAGAATATCAAGGAGCAGCCATATCCATTTTAGAAATCTAATGGCTGCTTCTCTACTGTTTGCTTTTAATCATGACCCATTGACCTAATCAGATACCGGACGTGCACTGGAATGGTTTGCAGGCAAATGTGATGTGATTGGGATAAGAAGTCTGTTTGGAAGTTATTCTTTCCCATTTTCTTTTGCTTCTCATTCTCCAGCGGTGGCAATTGATGTTGCATCACTGTATTTGTTGGTATTTTTGTTAAATTCAACATTAATACTTAAGTTGTGTTTTGTAGCATATCATTCTGCATATTCTGACTTCGGTATTATTGTTGCACTTTTAGATGTGAAACCCAACCAAAAACTGCCTTGTTTTAACAATTCATTAAGCAATGGCCAACCTGTATAGTAATTTACTGAGATAAAAAGACAGAATAAAGAAGAGGAAAGCTATTATTGTATTTTTAATATATTGTTATATTTTCCACTGCAGAATTTTAGAAGGAAATCATTAAAAATGTCAGTGAACATACAGTGTAAATTGTCTCCTGAAAAAAATGGAAATACTCACTCTGTTTGTTTATCTTCTTTAACAACTTTCTCTGATATGGTACAGGCAACCTGTGCTCTTCAAAATAAATATTTACGAAAGATTTAATAATAAGTCATAATCCCAATCTGCATAGTAAAAATAAATTAAAGATTGTGGCATTCCCTAAATACAAACATGGTTATGTTACATTTATGGAAATAATGCTAGGAAATATTTATAGAAATATTAGGAACAAAACCTTAAAAAGACAACCAGTAACAGCAAGCTGGTCCAATTTATGTATGCTAGGGAACATTAAGGATTTTCAAAATAATGGTAACTAAAGGATTTGGAAAATGTATTGACTGATGGGTGAATATACAGGAATGTCTTTTGGTTATTTATTTGGCTGTTCTAGTATGATTTTTGCACTTTTCTATTACTGCAGATGGTGTTCAAGTTGGCTAGATATTTTACTGGCACATTGCTCCATTCTGTTCAGTAACAGTGCTGCCTTGGAAAGGTAAACAGTATTGTAAGCAGTACAGTTGCCATCCATCCAAAACAGTCATTCAAAACAGGACCTTAAGCACCTGTACACACTTTTTATAAACGGGTCATAAGGCTTCTCAACAGCTATCCATACTGGTAAGTGCATGAGTGTTTCTCATATACACTGTCTGGAGTTGCTCTAAAACATATAATGTTGTTCAGTGTCTTGTTGGTATTGTACCAATGTATGGTGTATAGGAGCCATACAAGTAAGAATTTCATTTCGCAATATATACTTGACAATAAACTTGAATCTGAACACTTATTTAAATTCAGATCTGCTCGGTTTACTGAAAATATTCCATCCTAGCTTTCTGCTGCACTTCGTGGACAGGACTGGTATGTTTGTACTTTCTTGGTTATCATCTTTAATTTGGGGCAGGTGTGGTGTAGTGGTTAAGGCTTTGGACTTCAAACCCTGAGGTTGTGGATTAAAATTCTGCTACTCTGACACTGTGTGACCTTAAAGCAAGTCACTTGACCTTCCTGTGTTCTAAATGGAAAACTAGAAGCAAAGCAACCAAATGTATCATAAACATCATAAGTTGCCATGGTAAACACATCAGCCAAATACATAAATTTAAATGGTTGTAGTATTAGTAGATGGTACTGTAACAGATAAAGTACACTAAAATTCTTACTTGTATGTCCAATTAACATGCTACTCTGCGTGTACACTGGCTTAAATCAGAGAAAGTGTATTATATATCTACCAAATGTCAACAAATTTTGTACAGAGTTTGTGTTCTGCAGCATTTTGCTAGTGTAACATTTCTCCAGGGATCGGGTTTTAAGCATAGAAAGAAGAAGAAATAAGTTTTCATATTATAGGGTCACTACTTTTCATTGTGATTTCAGTTTGTGAGTAATGGCCTGCAATTATTTTTTGCCTTCCTTTTCTGTGTAAAGAAAGCACTTTTAAAGATTTACTTTAGTAATGCATATTAATTATATAATAGAAGCAATAAGTCCTCCTTTGTACTCCTCTGCCTTCTTTAATACTCATGACTGTATAGTCATTATGCAACAAACTAGATGAACTGAAAGGAAATGTATGCTTTCAGCACAGTTACAAAAACCTGCATTATAGCTTATACAAACATATGCAGCTTTCTGAGACCACTGGTGATACAGAATGTACTACTGGTACAATAAATTAAGAAAATCATCATGCAGTCTGTTACTAATTTACAACACCATTCAAACAAACAGTCTCTTAGACCAATTTGTCTGCATTTGTGAATTTCCACAAATTTGTCACAGCTGTGTTTATTTATACAAAAACAAATCCTTCCAGAAGCAACAGATGCATTACTTGGCGTGACAAAGGTTGTCAATCACACTATTTATGGCAAATAACACAGAGACCTTATTTACTACATCTGAATTAAATCACATGCAATTTTTTTATCAATATGTAACCTACACAGCTTATGTTTTAAGATGTGGGGGGTTTCGGGGATCTGTGGGTCTTGGACTCAGGACTGGGCAGACTGGCAGTACAGAATAAAATCAGGGTGGGAATGACTCTGGGTGTAGTAAAGGATAAACAGTGATGCAAGACTTCAGTATAAAATCAGAGGACTAGTGATTGTATGATGTGGATGTATGGAATACAGTGGAAATGGCAAATGACTGGGCACTCTATCAGACAGAATAAGATTTGGATTGGACATCTGCTATGGATATGTTCTAAGACAGAGGGAGGTGCACGTTATTGGAAGATTATAGAGTTGGGGGTTGTGGGCATTATGGTGTGGGTTTTGGCAAAATGAGGAACTGGGCACATTGGCAGAGGACTGGGCAATTTAGAAACAGGTGTACTGGATGCCGGGTGCACCTGATCATGTCCACATCCATAGGCCAAGTTATGGGAAGTCAGTGGAGGTCACTGACTGAAGTTTTTGAGCACAGTAACAATGTAAAAGCTGGCACCAGATTGGGCAACACGGTGTAAAAGGTATAAAAAACATTTTAACCTGGATTTGTCCTATGAGTCTAGTACTGGACAGGCCAAGATGTGCACTGGTATTGTGATGAGGACCACAAGGGCATGTGCAATGTCCAGAGAGATAGATGTGAAAGGCACTATAAAATAGATATGTGCTGCTTCAGTTTGTCCCCTCAAAAACTGCATCCCTGTCGAAATTGTTTTCACCAGCCACCACTGCTTAGAATGCTACTTGCAAACAAATTTTTCTTTTGGAACATTTAAAATGTAATTGAATTGATTTTATTGTTTAAGCCATCTTGGAGCTCAAAGTTGTAATCTACTACGCTTGATATTTTGTATATATGGATACTGTAAATGGAAATTTTACATAAGTGAAACTGCCTTAAATTAGTTACCTTTGCAAGGTTAATGAGGTTTTCTGGTGCTGGATCTTAGCAGTGTACAATTCAATCACAGCTTCTGTTCTGAAAAATAAATTAGTATACATATTAACAGAATTATTCTTCTAATATTAGATGTTATACTATAACAAAGCATAAAGTGTGTCAATTTTTTTAAAAGAATCTTTGTCTGTGTAATAAGTACTTGTTGACTTTGGACATTTCTTGCTATTTGTTTCCATTTTGAAGTATCTTTTTTTTCTTAAGAATTACTTACACCGTTTACTCTCCTGTCTATGGTAAAGATCCTTCCAAAACTGCTGGGTACCAACAATAGCTACTATAAGTACTACTGACTCTTCATCTTCCCCTCCACTCCCAACACATACACAATTCCTCAGATCTGCAGAGAACAAACCTGCGTGTAAAAAGATCTTAGATATGATTATATAGAACATATCGTGATGGCATTTTAAAAGGTGTTAACAGCTGGCTTATGTATATATGGGTACTATATTTTTAAGTTTCATTTAAAATGTTGGGTTAGAATGACTCAGATCAATAAATTGGTATAATGTATGTATACAGGGTTAAGTGGATTTGTTCCCGCAATGGAAATGTTGCCATGCTGAAGAGACTAAAAGTGGAACAACAGAAAACAAACAAACAAGTCAACCTAGTGCTTGTTTATGTCAGAATTATCCTTAAGAGATCGCCATAAGATTTTTTTTGCAGTATTGAATGTTGGTAATCTTGGGGATAGGTGATGATATTTGCCTTCCAGAAGGAGAAAATTTTGATATTTCAATAACACTGCACAACAATTTTTTTTTTTTGAAAAGTCTTGCTTCCTGAAAAGTTTTTGCCGATTGTGACAGATATCACAAATGTAGTTTTGGTTTTACTGCATCATGTAGAAACTCTGAGAAATAGACATTTATATGTTTACTGACAATAATGTATTTAGTCACATTTATGTTTTGCATAAGCTATTAAATTCAACAGAATTAGAAGTGTTTTGCTCCCGATTTTCTTTTGTATTCAATGTCTGCTGCATCATGTTATAGTGTCCAACAGTAGTCAGCGAGCATTGACGGATTCCAGTTGCCCTGGTATCGTTTTTCCATCGTAGCAATGTCCTGGTGAAACCTTTCACCGTGTTCGTCACTGACAGCACAGAGATTTGTGGGGAAAAAGTCCAAGTGTGAGTGGAGGAAAAGAATCTTGAGTGACATGTTGCACTTCTTTGTCTTGTATGCTTTGAGAAGTTTCTCTACCAGCTGAATGTAGTTTGGTGCCTTGTAATTGCCCAGAAAATTGTCAACAATGTCTTTGAAGGCTTTCCAGGCAATTTTTTCCAGCCCAACTAACAGACCTTCAAACTGCTTGTCACTCATAACATGTCTGATCTGGGGGCCAACAAAAATGCCCTCTTTGATCTTGGTGTCAGTTACTCTTGGGAACAACTTTCTTAAATAATGAAATCCTTCGTCTTCCTTGTTCAGTGCTTTTACGAAATTCTTCATGAGTCCCAGTTTTATGTGAAGAGGAGGCAAAAATATCTTTGGCGGGTCGACAAGCAATTCATGTGCCACATTTTTCTGTTCTGGAACTAACTTTTTATGGAGTGGCCAGTTCTGTCGAGAATAGTGCGACTCTTTGGCATGGCTGTCTCATTCACAGATGAAACAACAGTACTTTGTATAGCCGAGCTGCAGTCCTAGTTAACAGAGCAACAATCTCCACAGATATTCCAGTTGTTCCTGCTATACTGGACGTGCTTCAGCAACAGTTCCATATTCTCATACGTTTCTTTCATGTGTGCTGCATAGCCAACAAGTACTGAAGGATAAACATTGCCATTGTGTAGCAGAACAGCTTTTAGGCTTAACATTGACGATTCAATGAAGAGACACCACTCTTCCAGGTTGTGATCACAACCCAAGGCCGAGAACAATCCTTCAATGTCACAACAGAAACAGACTGTCGACTTGTGCAAAAAATTTGGTTATATCATGATGTCGGCCTCGAAACACAGAAATTTTCGTACCTGGTGAAGGCAAACACCATTCCTGCAGTCTCGAACCCAGCATCTCCGCTTCTGACAGACCCAAATCTCTGACCAAATCGTTCAATTCGGACTGTGTTATCAGATGTGGATCGCCTAAAGAGCAGAGTTCAAAATCTGGGTCAATGTCACTGTCAGTTTGTATAAGGTTCAATCCTCTGGTGGTTTCGGAATTGGAAGACTGTCGTCATGTGGCACGGGTCTCATTGCTGAAGGCAGATTAGGATATTCGATTGACTTCTTGTTTTTGGCAAAAAAAAAACAAAAAACAGACACAGTCAAACAGAAGTAACAGTCTGTCACATGGTCTCTGTTCTCGCCATATCATCAGAATAGCAAACGGCATCATCTTTCAATTGCCTCTGAGCCAGGCTCTCCGACTGACCGCACTTGTCACACAGCAAATGTGAGATGCCCATTCCTTGTCTTGATCATCAATTTTGCAGCCGAAATACAATTGCCAGACGTTATTGATGACATGTCCATTGACATTGAAAGGATTGTTTTGGAAAAGTTGCACGTCAGTGAAAAATTTGCATTGCAACTCTATGAATCTACGGATATCAATGGACATCCACAACATTCACACCATCAGAGAAAACTTCCTGTTTTGCAAGAAATTGCCAGAAAGAACAACAGGAGAGGAAATTTTTCGAGTTGTACCAGAGTACCTTGAACAAGGAGGACTTAAGTGGGAAAACTGCATAAATGTTTGCACTGATGGAGCAGCCGCCATATTCGGGTGCACCAAAGGATTTGTAAGCAGAGTGAAAGAGCAACATCCAGATGTTATTGCAACGCATTGTTTTCTGTACTGTGAGGAACTTGTTGCCAAGACATTACCATAGTGTGGTGTCTTAGTGACCGGATTCAAGGGTACCGTTACAGGGCGGATAAAAGCATCAAATTTAGCACAGTTCTTCTTTAAGTTCAATAGAGTTACTTTAGCCTAAGAGCCCTGATGGGATTGTACAATAAACAGTATAAAACACAAAATGAATTAACATCGCAATTGTTTCAGATCGGCCTAACATAACCCTGTTGGTAATGTCAATAACTCAGCATGTGATAAAAATAACTTAACCAAATAAAATATATTGTAGTAGATGGTAGTTTAAAACATTACAACATTTAGAATTTTTACTTTTTCAAAACTGTTTAGTACCAATAAACCAAATACAATAGTAATTTAGTGTCTGTGCTTAATTGCAGGTTCGAATAATTTAAGATGGGAGATGGAGATGAACTGGGATCGATGCATTATTTTTCAGAAAGTCACTGCTGAACCTTTGAAGTGTCCACTGCACACACCTGAGCCAAGTCACAACAAAACAGATGCATATCGTTCCTTTTTGGCCAATGTTGGCCAGTTCAGGGCTATAGATGCTCTGCCTGTTGAAGTGAATGTCAAACCAGAGGAGTCTAGCTGCACATTCTGCTTCATGGCACAAGTCTTGCTATCTAAAGTTTAACAGATCTAAGCTTGAAAAGGCACAGAAAAGGAACATATGCACTACAGTAAACGCTGAAGAGAAAATATCTATCAAGCAATAGATATGCAGAAATGCTTTTTTTGTGAGTAAGATGAAAAGGAAGGTGTTCTGCATGAAGTGTCGACATTTGATGCTGACAAGACTAACCGGACCATGATTAATGAACTCAAATGCACCAAGCTTCAGATTAGGATAGTTGGAAATTTAATGGCAATGGAGGCTAAATGCCACTTACCATGCTTAGTTGGGTTGAGAAACAGGTATCGCAGCCTAAGGAAGGCAAACCAGAAATGTGAAAACACAGATCAAAAAATGAACAACTCTAGAGCTTTTGTAGAACTAACAACCTACATTGAAAAATCAGTGGAATCTGGTATATTGTTTTCCAAGTTGTCTGAAATTCAAGACGAGTCACGTAGAGAGAATGAAGATCTGGGCATACAAAAACTAGTGAACAAGACAAGGTTGAAGGAGCAATTGCTAGAGCGCTTCCCAGATGCACAAGATGAGTTTGACGGTAGAAATACAATTATTGTTTTCAAGGAGGGAATGAGAAAAATGTTATGGGATGCCGTGAAGCAACGTGATTTTGATGAGGATGCTGTCATTTTTAGCAGCAAAGGCTGCTAAAATAATCAGATATGACATCTTCTGCCACAATGTTTTCACCTTCGCTGGTAGCTTCACAGCAGAATGTCAAAAGACGTCATTGCCGTCTAGCGTAAAGTATCTTGCGTCAATGATATTGAATGGTCTGAACCTCAAGGATCAGGATAAGCGCGACTCACAGGCATGTCTCACCATTGGCCAGAGCACTGTATTCAATATAAAGAAGCGAATGTCTACTACTGGCATGAAGACATGACATACTTTGGAACGTGAGCCGCCTCTTCCTGTCTACATTGGCATCAACCTGCATGCATTAACCAGAACCAAAACACCAATCCATTGAAGACTAAATTGCCACTTCAGTGTGTGAGCAGTACTCAGCAGATGGTGTGGTGGCTCCTGGTTGTCTCAGGCAAGGGCTTTTTACTATTGGTGCTATTGATAATGTAGACTACAACCCAAGTTCGACTACAGCGACTAGTTCATTCCATGGGAGTGGAATCAGTTTGTTCCACTTGCCAACTAAGATGCAACCTGGCACAGAAAGATTGCCCAGTACTGTTCAAGGGACAAGAAAAAAGGACAAGTTTCTTCCTGATAGCTATGCCATAGTGCCTGCAGTTGACTTGAAGAACACTTCTGTTGCTGTTCCAGAGTGCAAGATAAGCAAACTGGACAGTTGTTTGAATGCTGGTAAAGTGCAGGAACACACTGGACTCAGAACGCATTGTCACTTTTAGATAAGAATTGACCAGTGGTGATACCATTCCTCTATACAGCCAATGGTGGAAGACCCCCCCAGCAATATGTGCCACGCTTCCTTTGTTCTACAAAAAGTCTGCTACATCTGCCATGATTAAACATGGATTGAATGTAGGAAGATAGGCTGTTGAATTTTTGAATCCTGGATAAATTCCCGTTACAACATTTGATCAGCCTCTTTTTGCCCTTGCCAAATTGGTACAGTGGAAATGGCATGACACTCATGGTGAAAAAGTGCATGTGGTTATGCTTGGAGGCTTGCATACTGAAATGGCTCTGTGGAATACCTTGGGTGATCTCCTTGAAAGCTCAGGCTGGACAGCCGCACTCACCACAGCTGAAGTAGTATCATCTGGCATGGCTGACTCGTTTCAGAAGGCTGCCCACCTAACCCGAACTAGGCATGCTCATCAAGTCACTGTGCTTGCCCTGCAGAGTACAGTGCTTAGTACAGGCCCAAAAGATGATGAAGCAGCAGAGGCTTAGAGAATAGACATGCTGCCAAAAAGTCCAACTTTCATGTTCTGGGACATGATCATGAGATATGAAAACCTAATTCTAATTTTCGTCAGGGCTCACAGAGAAAGACATTTCCCACTGTATGTTGAAGAGTTGGAAGAACTAACCCCTCTGTTTTTTGCGTTGGACCATGTAAATTATGCAAGATGGACGCCTGTCCATATCAGGGACAAGAAATCCTTGCCTGACTCAGTCAAAGATGAGTTTCAGAACAAGTCACACTGGGTTTTATCAAAGACATGTAACAAATTCTCTGCCATTCCATACGAGCAGATGAAGATGATCGTGAAGGGTTCAGGTGGTGCAGTGGGAATCACAGAAAATCCAAACGCCTTCAGACAATGGATGATTTCAGGACCAGAACTTGCAAGACTACAGAAGGAATTTGAGGAAGAATACCTCCATGATGATGATTCTGACAACAGTAAGAACTTGCTACACCATGAACAGGGCTTCTCAGTTCAGAAGACTTTCCACACACAGGTGACACGCTTCTGTGAAGCTATGAGACAGATGGGCAATCTATTCTTGATTTCCCAGAACTAGTTACTCTTGATAGCCATATCTGTACAGGTCAACTGGTGACTGACTCACTCCACTGCCTGGAGGACACAGCTAAGAGACAATACCAAGACTTTGTTAAATGGGTTCTTGATGTGCAAACTCAATTAATGATCCTATAAAAAGAAATTCGCTGGCACTCTTCAGTAACCCTAAACACAAGTCTACTCCAAAGCAGGGCAAGAAGATCAAAGAACGGAAGAACACTGTTGCACTGTTTGGGCAGCTTTACATTGCTATGCAAAACTGCGAAGGTGACTTGGAAGAGTTTTTTGCACTCAAAATGCAGTCATTCCCTCCTTCCCTGTCAGACTTCGGTAAGCTTCACTTGCCAGGTACCAAGTCTGATCTGCTGCAGTGCCTTGAACAGCCTGATCAGTGTGAGGAACCTGTTTTATATGACTGCAAAGTTCTAGATGGAGCTGCTATCATCCACTTCCTGCCCATTAACACCATTAACACGTTTGATATGTACGCAAGTGGTGTTTTCATCCCTTACCTTGAAAAGCTGCTGCAAAATTACAACAGGCTAGACGTTGTTTGGGACAGCTACATCTCAGGCAGTTTGAAGGAGACAACACGAGAAAAGAGGGGAAAAGGCGAACGCAGAAAAATGTTCGGTCAGACAAAACTGCCACATAACTGGATGGATTATCTCTGTGACCCAACCAATAAGAAGGAACTGTTTGCTTTTTTGACAAATAAGATTGAAGAGTTCAAGTGGTCACCAGAAAAAAAAAATATATATGTCACATCACGACATGCTGTTTCAGTTCTTGGTTCTGGTTCTCCCATGAATGACTGCAACCACGAGAAGGCTGACACTCGGATTGTTGTACATGTACAGCATGCACTGGAAGACGGAGCAAAAAGTGTAATTGTGCGTACTGTAGACACCGACGTAGTAGTCATCCTTGCAGGCATATTTCATGACCTAGTTATCACAATCTGCTGCTGATATTTGGGTGGCCTTTGACACAGGCAAGCAGCACAGATTTTACCACATTAATGAAATATGTGCAAGCTTGGGTGAGCCAAAGTCAAGAGTGCTGTCTGTGTTCCATGCATACTCCAGCTGCGATACAACTTCAGCTTTCACTGGTAGAGGTAAGAAGTCAGCTTGGCAGGCCTGGCAAGCATATGGTGTCACAGAGACATTTTTAAATCTTGCCAAACATCCATTTCAGCAGTTGACTTCTGATTGTGTACAATTCAAAATGCTTGAAAGACTGACTGTTATCCTGTATGATAAAAGCAGCCCTTTGATGTCTGTGAATCAATTAAGAACTCTTCCGTCATGCAAACCGATCAAAGGAGAAACTGCCACCTACACAGGACGCACTACTTCTGCACGTACAAAGGGTTGTATATCAGGCAGGAATCTGGATGGCAAGCTTACAAACTGACCAACTGATTCCTTCTCCATTGGGCTATGCATGGTTGACAGAATCAGGATCATGGGTGCCACAATGGACCACTCTCCCTGAAGTCTCTAGGGCCTGCAGTGAGCTGATCAAATGTTCCTGTAAAGGCGATTGCACCAGATGCAAATGCAGTAATGCAAATCTGGACTGCTCACCACTGTGTAAATGCATGTGCAACAAATAGAATTAAATCTGAAAACTATTTCATAGTGATGTAATAATTTGTGATTGACTTGGTGACTCTGTCAAAGACTGTTAAGATTTGAGTTTCGCGTATCTACGTCTGGTTTTTATAGTGCATGGACGGTAATTTTTGGGCCATTTTGACAACAATTTTCATTGACCGGTAAATCTGCAGTTTTGTGTTTTTATCAAGCAATTTTTTGGGCTCCTAGGCTAAAATTCTTTCATAGACCCTAATGAATAGCCATGCAAAATTTGGTGCTTTTATCCACTCTAACGGTAATCTCACTAAGCCACCACACTACCAGCAGACCTAGCTCCTGTACTGGACGATGTTGTGCGCATGATAAACTTTTTGAAGACAAGACCTGTAAAAAGTCACATGTTAGCATCATTGTGTGAGGAAATGGGTGTGGAGCATAAACTGCTATTGCTGCATACGGAGGTTCGGTGGTTGCCCTTTGGCAAAGTTTTAGCCCGTGTATATCAGCAGTGGGAGGAACTAAGTGTTTTTGACTAATGAAGCAACTTGGCGTCATCACACCTCTCAAGTGATGAGTCAATTCCTGCATGTATATCAGTATTGTGTTCAACTAAACAGGCCCAGGTTTCACACTGAGTAAATTGAAACTATAAGATTATATTTAATTACATATACTTTTTGTGACATTTTTGTTTGGTGGTGCACTGTGGGATTTTTCTAATGTAAAATATGTCTGTGGTAATGCTAGAGCAGTGTTTCCCAACCTTTTTTGAGCCATGGCACAAGGCTGCGCAGTCTACATGAATAACCAGTTAATATTACCTTCTAAATGGACACGCTAAACATGCCATACTAGAATATAGTTATAGCGCTTTAACACATAGCATATTTTATATATATATATATATATATATATATATATATATATATATATATATATATATATACACACACACACACACACACATACCCCACAGTACCTCTCTAAAGACTAGTTTCTGTTTTTACACTATGGAGTTATGCAGTAATCAAAATGATAGATATATAAATGAATGTTTAAACTTCAGTTAACTTGTGTTACTGAGCTCTTTAACGGATAAAAGCAATGGTCTCTTTTTAATTTTCCTTCAGTGTCAAGTCTATAGTTTAGGTTTTTTTTTTCTTCAATTTGCTCTGCTTGTTTTCAGTTGCACCCCAGGCATTTAAAGTGCATGGATATTGGGGGCAGGGTTACAGAAAGAAACCCTGTAGGCATAGCCTTTTCAGTGGTAGATTGTTGTCGCTATTCACTACAAACTTTTTAATGAGCTGTCACCAGACAGATTTTCTTAATCAAGAATCACGTCTGATGCCATGACACAAATCACAGTAATGATGAATATGTCAATGATAAATCAAATTATTACAAAAAGAAAGCTTTAAAAACTTTTCACATTGTTTTCAAGCAGCATGTATATTATGGTATTTTATTCCTTCTTTAATTTCAGTTTATTGTAGTATGCAAGAGGACAAAACATTAATGTTAATTTTTATACTTTGCTAACAGATACTTGTTTTATTGATCAAATTTAACCCAGCAACTTTCTAACAGTTAAAAATAAATAATAAAAAGGCAAAATATACTTACATATCCTGTTCTGCTTCTGAGACGGGATTTGAAAAGTTGTAATCTTCTTCTGTTAAATTACAAAAAATATTGTGAAAGGGAAGAACTTGATGGAGAATATTTGATCATCAAAAATACTAATGTAAAACTCAATGTCTGGACTTTTATCAATAAAAAAAAATTCATATCAATGACTCATATTGTGATCCGTCTTGTCATTGATTCGTGTTTTTTAGCCACAGTTGTGGAGAGCTAGATTCTACTTCTGCAGCAACCAACATAAGGCAGCAACTGGCCCTAAGCATGACAAATCACACTTACGCACAAACCCACATTTATTCAAATCTGGTTTATATTTAATGCATTATTTGTATTATAATCATTTGCCTCACATGCCTTGGTGCCCGAGGACTTTGGGGGTTGAAGCACTAGGTGCTGGTATGCAGAGGCACACTGCCACTGAAACAGAAAGGTGTGTACCTGCCTACTTCAAGCCATACATACAATTATCCAATACCGTATTCAAAAGTCATACTTTGTGCACTTTCAATTCATTACTTAATTACATTTTTAAAAAGTTAATGTGACCAGGAACTGGAACACTATGCTAGGCTGAATGACATATTCTTGTAAACTTGTCTTATATTTTAGTTTGCCAAGGCACCTAATGTACTGGTGTTTAAAGTCAATGTTGCTGGCATTGACTCTGGCATACCTACAAACCTGTAATGGAAAAAGAATGTTTGAAAAATGATAAAAGGGTGTGAAAATGTGTAAATAGTTTTGAGAGAACAATATGAAAACCTCTGACTTAAGGTAAAAAGTTGGCACATCCTTATCCAACAGTGGTGTTTGGGCCTTTCCTGTATTAGGCTTTCTGGCTCTGAACCTTTTGTCTGTGCTTACTGAATTTCTGGTCCAACTTACTATTAAAAAATTTCTACTGGATTCTCGCAGAATGTATTTAGCTAGCAAATGTTGAATTTCTTTAATTTTTCTATTAGAAACATGTTTCATTTTATCATATGCAAAGGTTCAAGCAGTGGTCATTACACTACATTTCTAGATGCCGAACTGCCAGAATTTGCAGATCTACTGTTTAATGTGAGGTAATATCCACCTGCATAAGGCAGCCAGCAGCAGGGAACAATCACAGAAATGCAACCACACACTGATAGGAAAAGGCAGCTTGACATGCCAGTGTAAAATGTACAGGACCATGCTGACCCTTAAAGAAAGTGGACAGCATGGAGGATATCTTTTAAACCTAACTTTTTAAGAGCTACTGAGATTTCAGAAAAATGGTATACAAGCAATCATTACACAGAATGTCACTGTAGGCAATTCAAGGTAGCCAGTGACTCAGGAAGTGGGCCAAAAATGAAACCACAGCTGATTGTGTCCTCTACTATGACATAGGGCATATCAGAGCGAGAGAGAAACAGCTGGCCTGAAAGCAGTTGACAAACTATTGTTATTAGCCAGGGACATTGGAAAAATGTATCTCATTTAAGGGCAACACTATTAATAACCGACATGAAACCATTACTCCTACCCAATGAAAAGGCAGAGTGTGTCCCCTTAAAATGTAGCACTGGTAAGCTTCTCTGAACGTCAGCTCTAATCTGACATCACTGTTTTCAATAAAAGCTTCTCTTTTTTCTGACAGTAGTTATGAGCTGGGGCAAAGGCTCACTTGTGGGAGCAATTAAGTTGAAAAAACAACTACTTAAGCAGTTAATTTTTTGACAGCAATATACAGTATA
Source organism: Erpetoichthys calabaricus (assembly GCF_900747795.2). Lineage (NCBI taxonomy): Eukaryota > Metazoa > Chordata > Cladistia > Polypteriformes > Polypteridae > Erpetoichthys > Erpetoichthys calabaricus. The sequence continues at coordinate 139,955,040 of NC_041401.2, read as the reverse complement.
TACATACACACACACACATTAGAATATATCTCTCTATTATAAAAGAAAATCCTGTCCTGGAAAGCAAAAGCAATGCAATGATACATAATCTTCTTGGAAGACATTTAAAAGACCCGCGAGACCAAAGGGACTTGCCACAGTGCGTCTCGCGGGGACCTTAAACATGAGACTTGGTGCCAAGAGATTGTCCCAGGGCTGTAGCAAAAAGGACAGCAGCTGTACAGGCTTTAAAAAGATCGAAGGGCAGCACGACAGCAGCCCCCCCCCCCCCCCGACAATGCGAGCAGCGTTATACGCCCTGCAAGAAAGAATTTAACTACGCCCAGGGCCAGAAATAAAGGACAAGTATTGTTTTTACAACGTCATGCGAGACCAGGCAGTGAGCCATTATTTAAAAGGAGTCCACAGACATCTAACCAAGCAGTTGTTGGAACAACGACATGCAACAGGCAGAAGAGACAGCTCGCAAGCAGCAGAAAGACAGCAAATGATCCAAAGGCATATCCTTAGCGTGCACTCAGACACCCCCCCCTTCACAACACGAGCAGCATTATACGTCTGGCAAGAAAGATGTAACCATGCACATGGCCGGAAATAAAGGACAAGTATTGTTTTAACAAAAGTTTTTAAAGTAAAAGTGAAAATAATGCATATAACAATTCACAAGAAAATAATCTCTTTAAATTGTAGATTGCCTGCCTAAGGTAAAGTCATCCCTGATGACTGGGGACTTGGGAATGAGGGGTCTTTTCATCGGATAAGCGCTATTTCAGATGTGGAATGGCAAAATGGGGGAGGCAGCTTGATGAATGAGGTCTCCAGGACTTGAAACAAATCCAAATCATATTATGTGATATCATCTAATGTGAAATTCTACTCCATACTTCTAGAATTTTTATTTTTATACTGTATTGAGGATTTATTCTGTTCTATGTATTGTATTGACCCTCTTCTTTTTTGGCACCCACTGCACACCCAACCTACCTGGAAAGGGGTCTCTCTTTGAATTGCCTTTCCCAAGGTTTCTTCCATTTTTTCCCTACAAGGGTTTTTTTTGGGGGAGTTTTTTTCTGGTTTTCTTAGAGGGTCAAGGATGGGGGGCTGTCAAGAGACAGGGCCTGTTAAAGCCCATTGCAGCACTTCTTGTGTGATTTTGGGCTATACAAAAAATAAATTGTACTGTATATCCGGAAAACCAAACATGGGGGTGGGCGAGTGAAGCGAGCAGGGGGCAGAGCCTCCTAGTGTGTATATTATATATATAATTTATATTTATATTATATATTACAGTTCTTTTAAAATATCCCTGTCCATTAATGAATTGAATAAAGGCAAAAATACTGCATATTTCATGGTATTCTGCAAAATACTTATTAAAAACTCTACGGAAGTTAAAATCCACTAACTAGGACTTATGTATTGTTTTTAATTAGTTAGCCACTGCTTAAATAATAAAGGGCATAAAACCACAGTATTCTGCAGGTGCTGTACTGCATGTACTAATGGAATATTTTCCAATACATGATTCATTTAGAAGAATATACAGTACTTGAGCTCAAAAAAATGAAAGGACAAACCAGTTTTAAGCCTTATTTCCATATCCTCGCACTGCTTTGCCAGTTGCTGCTTCAGTCTAGAAGTAACAAAAAAAGGGTAAAAATTACAGCAAATTTATCAATAGAAGTGTTTTATTGTGCTATTACTCTAACCACCATAATACATTACAAATACAAACATATTGAGAATATAAATGGAGAAAATGTTTTTCAAAATATAGTGCAAATGAAGATTAAAGAAGCACTCTACCAAAATTTCTAATTTTGTATATGTTGCTTGCCCTAAGTGGTTTGTAATGATGGCCAAGAAAAATTTCTAATTTCATGTTTTCATGGAGAATGGCGATAACAATATTTCTGACTGGAAGCCCATGGTAACTAACGATGGACAATAGCAAACACTATAAAAAATGTCCATGACATAAACCTCACATTACTTGTGCCACATAATTCACATGTCATGTCACTCAGGCATATACTAAAAACTTGTAAAACACATGTATATTTTGCTAAAATATTGTTAACTAAAACCCTTCAGAATAAAGTAGTCCATAAACAGGAACTTCTGAACTGAAGACAGAACTCTTGACCAATGAATGGGCCTGAGGCAGGTCTTCAATTCAAAAACACACTACTGTGTGAACTGATTTCCTATATATGGACTACTTTCATTTTCCAAAGGTATTTATTAAGATTAAAAAAATAAAAGCTGTCTCACCATTACAGTGGAACCTCGAGATACGATCACCTCTGTATACGAGAAATTCAAAATACGAGGAAAGTATGAGTGAAAAATTCAGATCTAAATGCGAGCATTGGCTCGCGTAACGAGCCACGAGCCAGGCTGTGGGTATAGCTCGCGGCTTAGCGAGGGGGCGTGGTAGCAGTTGCGAGCCGCGATCTGCGGTGTCTGCGTTTCTCACTTAAGTGCACAGGTGGGAAACTGCCCACATCCATGATTGTTTCTTTGCTGATGGGCTTCAGCTGCCATGTCCTCCCCGCATATATAGAGAAGCGCGAGCCGGTTAAGGGGGGAGAAAAAGTAAAATAAAAGAGAGCGAGAAAGCAAGCAAGCAAGCAAGCAAGCAGGCAGGCAGGAAGTCGGTGCGGGAGAGCGAGCGAGCGAGTGCAGGCTTGCGTGTAGCTGAACAGGCGAGCCAAACAGCTGAAGCAGGACGGTGTAGAGAAGGTCAGCTGCATTAAGAGTGTCTCGCATGTTGCAGAGCCCGCAGGTGAGACGCTAACAGAGAAGAAGCACCGGGGATTGTCATCTGTTTTTTAAAGCCTGCTTCCTGTTGACGTTTTAACCTCGTGTTAAAGGATTGTTATTCTTGTGTATTTTAAACCTCCATTTCACAACTGTTTTAAGGATTATTTATTTAAAGATTTATTGAATGCTCTACTGCACTTTGGACACCTGTTTTGATTCTTTTAATAATCAGTTATATTATTTACCAGTGTTATTTATTAAAGGTAGACTACAGTATATATAATTTATCAGTGTTATTTGTTAGGAAAATTGATTTTTATGTTAATATATTTGGGGTGCGGAATGGATTAACTGGATTTCCATTATTTTCAATGGGGAAGTTTGTTCTAGATACGAGAAATTCGCTATACAAGCTCAGTGCTGGAACGAATTAAACTCGTATCTAGAGGTTCCACTGTACTATACAAACTACATGTGCTAAAAAACGTATTTAAAAATGTATATTGTGTTGTGGAGCATTCTAACGTGGGAAGCAGATGTAAACACCTTTTCCCTACTATTGAGTTTAGTGGTTTAATGTGTGCTCCATGTGTATTAGCCCTGGATGGAGGAGGACACTGCTGCCTCCAATCTTGCTATAAATTGAATTATTTTATTAAAGTGCTGTGAAACAGGGCCCAGTGCAACTGAGTTGACTATGTTGGTTGTTTACTTTCATACAGTGCTTCTGTTCTTATTCCACCATTTTTTTTTTGTCAGTTGGCTGCCAAAATGACCCCTCACATGGCACTATATGCAGCTACACTCCTTAAAAGTGACATGCCTTCCATCTAAAAACACACTGTGAGCTATTTAAAGATGCAAATCTGACACTGCCTTAAAGCAAAAACATCATTCCCAACTTGCCCCTAATGGAAATGCATTTCCACAACTCATTTAATTAAATGAATGCCATCAGCATTTGAATAAACACATATGTCCTAATTGTACAAAGTGTTTTAAACTGTGCTGTGAGATTTTTCTGGTAAGGAAGACATGTTTTAAGGAAAATTGGTATACAGTAATCCCTTGCTACTTCGCGGTTCACTTTTCGCGGATTCACGACTTCGCGGGTTTTTAAATACAAGTGATTGCCCGCCTATCGCTGAAGTTATGTTCCAGACCCATCAGCAACAGGAGAAAATCCGCGATATAGAAAGACCATATAAATAAACATTTTTATAGTTTAAGCCTTAAAATACCCATCCCACATGCTTTAAACACATGTAAACTTATAAAACACACTTTGTTAACACATATGATATGTGGATGTCGGGCTAAGGATATGAGTAACATCTCACTATTATAAAACATTTTAACTTCACGCAAGACAAGACAGTGAGACAGGAAAATTGGTGATGTACAGGCTTAAAATTATTGACACGCAGAGCGACAAGCAGCACAAAGTCCACTTCTCCTTAGCGTTCATTCAGCTCCCCACCCCCTTGACAATGTGAAGTGGCAGGAGCGTACTGCGCTTCCGGGGAGGGGGGGTTTGAGCGAAGGTGCGTTCAGCTCTCACACACACACACTCCTCCTTCCGAACACGCAGAGCGACAAGCAGGCATTTTGGCAGAAGCAGCACAAAGTCCATTTCTGCTCAGCGTGAGTTCAGCTGCCCCCTTCACAAAGCGAGTGCAGACACATTGACATCTGATCGCTGCGTGCAGTGTTGGTCTGAGGTGTTTAAGAATGTAGAAAGTGTTTAAGAGCATAGGAAGTGTTTATAAGAGTGTGGGAAAGGTTAACAAGAGAGTGAGAAAGGTTTATAAGAGTGTGGGAAGGGTTTATAAAGCCTTTAAATATGTATAAATAATAAAATAAATATAAGTCGCTACTTCGCGGATTTTCACCTATCGCGGGGGGGCTCTGGAACGTAACCCCCGCGATAGGTGAGGGATTACTGTATTCACTAAATCATGGTTTACATTATATTAAAATATGAAATAAATTGTCTTTTAATAGTTTTTTCTGATGGAAAATAAAGTGAAAAAGTTCAAATGAAAACACACTTAAAACTACCAAAAGATGATTATTTGATTTGTAGAAATAGGCAACAGGATATTATCCTGTAGCTCTTCCACTCTCATTTGATTCCTGATTTTACACAGAATTTCCATCATGCTCTCCTGTTATACACACACGATTTTTCATGACTGGCATTAATCAGCCTTAGAATCAACACGAGATCACTAGAAATATTACAAATGTTCAAGAAAAAGACAGTACCATACCTGAACATATACTTAAATGATTCTTCACTATTAGAGGTGGAATCTGCTGGGGTACAATAATTTATTTTTACAGCTTGTCCAAGTTTCTGACTTGCACTGTTCAGTTTCTGAAACACATCCATATCTACAGTGTTTCTGCAGGACAACAAATTACAAGTATTATAATACAATTGTATGAAACAGGAAAGTGTTAATTTAACCATGCTCAAATTTAAAATAATCTAATCATTTTGCAAAACCGCAGCATCACACACAAAGCAGGAACCAATTTTGGACAGGGTATTAATCCATCATGGAGCATACTAGTATAAAATATTAACATTCATTCACACTTGGCCATGGTTGCCAACTACCGTACCTAGCAATCTGTACAAAGTTTGATTCCTAGCTGATTTTTATGCCGGTGTATAGGCTAGTAAGATCTTGCTAGTCAGATTTTCTCCTGCAAATATTTTAAGAGTCTCCTCTAGATTAGCACACTTCTTCAGGGTTGGGTTGCATAGCAGCTGGAGCTTATCCCAGCAATCATCAGGTGCAAGGCAGGAACAACACTTGGACAGGGCGCTACTTCATCACGGACTGAACACACAGTTGGGCCAATATAGCAGTGCCAGTTCACCTAACCAGAATTTCTTGGCCTGAGGAAAACAGATATCCCCCTTAGGGATTTAAAGTGCTGCTAGCACAAGCTCAAGTGCTTCACAAGCCTTTCACTTAAAAAAGGGTTCACAATATGGATGGGTAAAGAAGACATCATGGTAGAATGGAAAAGAAACATGCTTCAGTACAGTAGTTTTTCTATTAGAGTTAGAAAACGTCCAGGGATACCTTTTAAATTATTTCAAACCATTTAAAACTAAAACGTCACTAACACATTAACGTGATATTTGATAGTTACTGACACCGTATTGTGAACCAAATAATTGACTGATGCATTGAGAGTACTTCTAGGGGCCACTGGATAACAGAACTTAAAAACACATCTTAAAAATCAAAATCTCTAAGCATGACTTCCTAATTGTCATGAATGAACTGTAAGTCAAAATTCTGTGTAATATCTTTAGCTTGGTATAAATGTCACATTCTTCTAACTTGCAAGCTCCAGAGTATGATAGTGGGGATCCACAATCTAGCTACTAGAAAAATGTTAAGTCAATATCCACACTGACTCAACAGATTTTGACATCGGTTAGATGTGTGAGGAAAACCTACACAGAGACTTTAAAATATGGTTATTATTAATTTACTAAACATCACTTGGAAAAACATTACAGAGAGCCAAAGGTACACCTGGAAGAGCTCAAAACAATATACATAATATGGGTTCCCAATGCAAACTAACAATAGCTGGGTTGGGTATTCATGATTCATATTAAAAAGGTATTATTAAGTGACAAGGACAGTCGTGGATGTTCATATTCACAAGATATTCGCTTAGATTACATGAACAAAAACATTTGTTTTATAAACCATTCCAGTGTATACCCGTGTATAGATGAAAGAGAGAGATGTAAGGTATACGCACTGTCAGGAAAACACCACAATTGTGGAAATGATCTTAAGATGTATAATGTTACTTATGTCTTACATTTATATGTACTGTACATATTTATTTTTGCAGGTACCATAGATGTACAAGGTGGCACAGGGAAACGGGAAATTTTGGAACTAGTTGTTGGCAACCCTGGGGCGTTGGCAGTTGTTTGGGACCAATGTGACGTCGTTTAGAACACCTTGCCATTAGTTATAATAGAGCAGTGGAGTGGTGCACAACAAGCATTCGCTGTGAAAGCCTTTTATAAGAATGGTGATAGTGTGACTGCTGTGCAAAGGGGATTTCGGCGTCATTACCAGTTAGGACGTCACGATTGTGTCCCGTCTGCTCATGCTATACCGAAAATGTGGTTTCAACAGGACGAAGCCACTTCACATATTACCCGACAATCAATGGCAGCTATTTGACAATGGTTTGGGAGGCGCGTCATTTCACGCAACGGTGACATTCCATAGCTTCCGAGATCCCCAGATCTTACTGTTTGAGATTTGTTCTGTGGTAACATCTTAAAGGCCAAGTGTAAAGCACACGTCCTGCAACCACTGCAGAACTAAAAAGGAGGACTGAAGAGAAAATCGCTAGCATTCCTCTTGACATGTTACTTGGAGCAATGCAGAATGTCCACAACAGGCTGTCAGAATGTGTACGGAGAAATGGACAACACCTTCATGATGTTTTCTTCAAAACATAAAATGAATATTGAATGAATACGGATTACCATCATTAATTGCATACCCTGTACAATGCACTTCATTAAATGTATTTTGTAATGTGTTTATTTATGCATTGAACGTCAATTGAAAATTTCCCGTTTCCCTGCTCCACCCGGTATTTTTCTAAGCCAACTAAATGCAAAACAATTTAAGATGTACACCAGCCCCCGACGATTCCTTCTACAGTATATAGTAGATTAACTAACCTACAAAAGCATACGTCTGTGTGAACATAAATGGGAACAGGCAGTACGTAAACATTCACAATTAGCCTAATGACACTAACAGAACAGTTCTGTTCCAAGCGATGTCTCAAACTAAAAACGGTAAACAGACATTAACTATACATAGGTCTACCAAACACGACATTTACGCATCTAAACTAAGCAAGGGCTCACTCTGCACTACAGTTCGCCACTTCTCCCACAGGCTCAGAGCCCGCAGCAGCCATCGCCGTTGCAGAATCTTTCATTTATTGTTGGCGGGCAAAGGCGTCAATGTGGGTCTAGCTAGGTTTCTCTCTTCTTATTGGTGAAATATAGTTATTTAACACATGCGCATCATTTGCTTCCTGGATTGGTCACAACGCAAAACCGAAATCCAGCACCTCAAAAGGTCACACCTGTGTATGTCCTGGTTAAGGAGTCAGGACAGTGACTGATGTTCGCGTTTGTTTTGGAGGCTGCTTTACATAATATCGAACGAAACGTTCTCAGTGAATGTATCAAAGCAGAAAGGATGTTAAACTTGATAACTAGTTTTCCGAAAAGTTTAGTTTTTAAACTGTTTAGAAAGTAAACTGTTAATAAAAAATGTGAAGAGAAGGGAGAGATCTGAAATTGCATTATCGAGAGGAACAAATTGATTACGTTGAGATTTAATTAGTAATACACAGACCATGGTTTTTTCCTTCTTGATATATTCAAATAATATGATTTTACAATGACATGGATTAAAACAAGAACATTAGACATTCAGACAGTATATTCGAAATGCGTCCATCTTCGGATTTCTGCTTTAGTAATTCGCATAGGTGATGACAACCTTTTGGTCTGCAAATGCCTCTCTACTAAGTCTCTTTGTTTGAAGCAGCTGTCCACGTGCCGGTAAAACTGCACACATGGGGCGCTATGAGCAGCTCTATTAAAGTGCTGATCAGTTTCCACTGTAATATAGGTGGATGTGTAGCGGCTTTAAAATGGTTCCTGATGCTTTTTAAGAATGACAGACACACCAATATCCAGATTCTGCAACAACGTCATCCAGCTACGTATAAGACAAGCAGCAAGGGGCAGAATCAACACACACAGCGACAGGCGCGTTCTCTCTCAGTCTCCCGGAACAGCGTCATCCAGCTTTTTTTATTTATTTTTTTAAATATATAAATACAATGAAAACAAAATTACACAAAATAATGAAATTAACACCAAATGAAACAAATAAATTTCAACAGAAATCAAATCTTGATTAAAACAAATGCAAAATATCTCCCTCTAACCAAAGTGCATGTTTCCATGAAAATAAATACTTTCGTTATCCAAATTAACATTGTCAAAACAATACAAATGTAACATGCATATTAACAATAACAATGGAGAACAAAGTATTATTAACGTTGTAACATACCTATAAGACAAGCAACAAGGGGCACAGTCAACACACACAGTGACGGGCTCTTTCTAATAAGTCTCCTGTAGTAAGCCAAACAATATGCTAATGAGGCTAGATCCCCGTCAAATTAAATCAGCGCTTCCCGATTCATTTTACCCTCGCACCCCCTGTGACGGACGAGGCCGATTTCGCACCCCCTTGGGAAATGTTCACCGAGCTTTGATGGCTTCAAGTTGGAATTGGAAAGTATTGCATTGCAAAGCACGCACTGCGGTCTGTCTACTCCATCAATAATTGTTTTGGTAAAGCTATACTCAGTGTAATCCTCCTTCCATTTTCTAATTTTTTCGCGACTAGCCACGATTAAATGAACGGTAAAAAAGTAAGAGCGAAGCGACGGTGACTTATTGAGGCAGGCAGGCTAGAGCACAATAGTACGCGGGCTCGTTGTAGTGCGCGTCAAGTCGATCTAAAATGCGCGGTCAGATTCGAAAAAATATATCTTTTCAAGTTCTATCTGTATATAAGTATGTTCTATTTAATCGACAGAAAAATCTTTGGTAGGAATTTAAGTTGAATTTAGTCTTTAAATTTCTATGGTGAAGAAAAATTTAAGCAATGATGACTAAATTTAACTTGCATTCCTACCAAAGATATTTCTGTCGACTAAATAAAACTTATTTATATTTAAAATTTAAATAGAACTTGAACAGATAGGATAGTTCATAATACCCACGCAGCACTAACTGCGCGTAAGAGCGGAAGTCATCCGTTTTAACAAGCAGCGTATTGCACTGATACGAATGGCCTGCCCATTTAATTATTTAGGAATGGATAGATAAATTAAGATTTTGTACAAATAATGTTTTTCATTTTTCTTCCTCGATGGATTCTGGCAGCCCCAGCAACAGTTGCTCGCACCCCCAATCGGGAAGCGCTGAATTAAATACTTCTAAAGTCAGTTTCTGCAGACCAAAAGTAACGACAGAACCTTAAGATACATCAACAGCTACGTGACCTGATGTTTCCCTGCAGTTTGAGACAGAATACACTATTTTAAGACTTGTCAGCTTACACGAGAGACAGAGAGCATAAAGAAGCATCTTACCTGCAACAGCGTCTTCCAACTTTAGGCGGGAGTCTGCTGTTGCACTACATGTGCATCCTGTGGGTGTTTCATTAATTAAACCCCCCTGCTACAACAGGCATCAGGAACTATTATACAAAAGATATACTGATTGCATTCATATTGAACAAAATTCACAACATATAAAACAGAAGCATTTCAGTATTAAAAAGTCCATAATTTTGAGAATTTTCACAAAAATAAAACATAAAACTGACTCAGCCACATAGGTAAAACAGCGGAAACATCCGTCATCTACCAATATTAATATAGAGGACCTTATAAGGAGTAGGGTCACTTTTTAGCCTCTGTCAGGCTTGGACTATTGTTAGACAAGTGCTGAACCGAAATTGTGTCAGTGTTCGAGGATGAAAAACCTCCGTTTCTTTGACGAAGGGTGACTAGACGTCCTCCAAAAGGAGGACATGTCCTCTTTTTTAACATCCGTCCTCCAGGCATTCCAAAAATTCGTTAAAATGTCCTCCTTTCACATAATCACGAACAGAGTTGATCATTTTTGACTAATTACATATGATATATACCGAGAATGAGCAGCCTTCGGCCATTCTCCATTCATCCGCGTCACCATGTGACATTACGTTACGTTATCACGTTATCAATTGTAACATCAAGTAGTGGCAACACTGTTTTATATTCTATTTCCGCCCAACGGCGCAATGGCCAGCGGTTAGCGGTTGTCTAAAAAAAAGTAATAACTAAGAAGTTTTTGTAAAAATTAAATGTCAACAGAAACAGAAAAGTCTAAAACCGAAAAGAGAAAATGCAAGTTTTCTGATCATCACAAGACGAAATATCTGTGTTTTGAGGCAGGGCGAAATGAAACCGAAGCGAAATGCATGGTGTTCGATTCCTATGTGTCTGTCGCTAATAAAGGAATGCTTGATTTACAACGACATATTGAAAGCGAGAGACACCGAAAGATGGTACGAACGTATGATTCAAATGCCAAGATGACATTTTTTGTGCCAAAACATTCAACTGCTGACAAAAAGGCACATGCAGCTGAAGCTACATTAGCATTTCATACTGTTGCTCATCATCAGTCTTATAGGTCGATGGACTGTACTGCTGGCTTAATGCACAAATTGTTTGCGGACTCAGACACTGCAAAAAATATTTCGTGTGGTAGGACGAAATCAGAAGCCATTATCAACTGCATCATTGGCCCTCACAGTGTTACCAAACTAGTTCAGACACTGAATGACATTAGGTATTTTGGAGTGGCAACCGACGCAAGCAATCACGGAGCAGAGAAGTTGTTCCCAGTTATTGTGCAGTATTTTGACTGGAAATCTGGTGGAACTAAAACAGGATTGGACAGCATGCCAAACGAAACGTCAGAAACTATTTCCAAGTATCTTGTAGATACTCTTAAGAAGTACCATCTGTCTTCAAAATGTATTGCATTTTCCGGAGACAATGCTAATGTGAACTTTGGAGGTATCAGTCGGAGGGATGGCAATAATGTGTTTTCGTAGCTGAAAAAAGCCCTGCAGTGCCCACTTGTTGGAGTAGGATGTCCAGCCCATGTACTGCACAACTGCATTCAGCATGGGGCAGATCTGCTGCCAGTTGGCGTTGAGACAATTGTACTGAAAATGTTCAATTATTTTTCCATTTACACCATTTGCACGCAGGCTTTGAAAGATTTCTGTGATTTCATCGATGTTACGTACCAGCAGCTGTTGTACAGCAAGAACAGATGGCTGAGTTTGTTTCCAGCAATAGAGAGACTTTTGCACATTTTTCCAGCTTTGAAGGCTTACTTCCAAAGCATAGATCAGCCACCAGTGTTGCTGAAGATTTTTTTCGAAAACAATTTTTCGGAACTGTACTTGTGGTTCATTCATTCTCTGATGTCAGTTTTCCAGTGCCAGATAGCGCTGATCGAAAAAGAAGAAATGTCTTTGTTGGACGTCTGTGTTGCAACAGCTTGCAGTCAACAATGAAACTCTTCGAGGCAGGCTGGAGGAGACTTTTATTCCACTAACTGTTAGACAGCTTCTGACAAAATTGCATCAAGACGGTCGAGACGCGAATTGCAAGTTCACGCAAGCAGCCAAGTCAATATACCAGGCATGCATTTCTTATTTGGAAAAATGGAAGGCGCCTTTTGCTGAATTCCAGTGCTTTCAATGGATGTTTCTTGACAGGATGAAAGATATTTCGTTTCATGCTTTACTGCCATGTGTACAGTACCTGAAAGAGAAAGGAATTGATCTAGACAATGCTTCATTGTTTGATCAGTACCGAAACGTTAAGTCTTTCGCGGAACAGCAGAAACATGCCGAGTTTTTCAAGCGCCCCCTGTCCCAACAATGGCGCTCATACTTCAAAGATACTGTTGCTTGTCCGTCCGAACTGCTTACAGTGTGCACGTTTTTCTTTGCTATACCAGGGAACAACGCCAACGTCGAACGAGTGTTCTCGCTCATCACCTCTCAATGGACAAAGGAGAGAAACAGGCTCTCAATCCAGTCCGTCTGGGGAATAATTCTGACAAAGTACAACTTCAAGAACACATCGTGTCAAGAATTCTACACCTACATTGCTGGAAACAATGACCTCTTGCGGAAAGTTGGATCATCTGAGAAGTATGACATGACATAGGCGTAAACGTACTTTTTTTTCTAAAGACATAATTTAGTTTATGTTTATTATCTAATAAATAATATTCGAGTTTCAGTTTTTTAGGTTGCTCACTAAATTGTAACCACTATATGTCATGTATGGTAACCGTGGAGTTGGAAAATATATTTGGTAATATTTGTCCTCCTTTTTGACTGTCGGTGTCCTCCTTTATAGCCGAACCCATCTGGTCACCCTGCAAGTTCGGAACATCCCATAAAGTTTCAGTGAAATTTATCTCTGATAATTGGAGAGGCCAAGGAAATCATTTGAATTTATCCTGGTCTAAAAGTTCCACTCTGCGGTGGGTTGGCACCCTGCCCGGGATTGGTTCCTGCCTTGTGCCCTGTGTTGGCTGAGATTGGCTCCAGCAGGCCCCCGTGACCCTGTGTTCGGATTCAGCGGGTTGGAAAATGGATGGATGGATGGATAAAGGTTCCACTGCAATGCCTCAGTGATCAATGCACTCAGGAGATCCTGCTGAAAATTTTGATATGCAATTTGTGCCTTTAAAGACTTTTTTTCATATTTTTCCTATACACTTACATACAGTTAGGTCCATAAATATTTGGACAGAGGCAACTTTTTTCTAATTTTGGTTCTGTATATTACCGCAATGAATTTTAAATGAAACAACTCAGATGCAGTTGAAGTGCAGACTTTCAGCTTTAATTCAGTGGGGTGAACAAAACGATTGCATAAAAATGTGAGGCAACTAAAGCATTTTTTTAACACAATCCCTTCATTTCAGGGGCTCAAACGTAATTGGACAAATTAAATAACTGGAAATAAAATGTTCATTTCTAATACTTGGTTGAAAACCCTTTGCTGGCAACGACAGCCTGAAGTCTTGAACTCATGGACATCACCAGATTCTGGGTTTCCTCCTTTTTAATGCTCTGCCAGGCCTTTACTGCAGCAGCTTTCAGTTGCTGTTTGTTTGTGGGCCTTTCTGTCCGAAGTTTAGTCTTCAACAAGTGAAATGCATGCTCAATTGCGTTAAGATCAGGTGACTGACTTGGCCATTCAAGAATTTTCCACTTCTCTGCTTTAATAAATTCCTGGGTTGCTTTGGCTGTATGTTTTGGGTCATTGTCCATCTGTATCATGAAACGCCGCCCAATCAGTTTGACTGCATTTAGCTGGATTTGAGCAGACAGTATGTCTCTGAACACCTCAGAATTCATTTGGCTGCTTCTGTCCTGTGTCACATCATCAATAAACACTAGTGTCCCATTGCCACTGGCAACCATGTATGCCCAAGCCATCACACTGCCTCCACCGTGTTTTACAGATGATATGGTATGCTTTGGGTAATGAGCTGTTCCACGCCTTCTCCATACTTTTTTTTTGCCATCATTCTGGTAGAGGTTGATCTTGGTTTCATCTGTCCAAAGAATGTTTTTCCAGAACTGTGCTGGCTTTTTTAGATGTTCTTTAGCAAAGTCCAATCTAGCCTTTCTATTCTTGAGGCTTATGAGTGGCTTGCACCTTGCAGTGCACCCTCTGTATTTACTTTCATGCAGTCTTCTCTTTATGGTAGACTTGGATATCGATACGCCTACCCCCTGGAGTGTGTTGTTCACTTGGTTAGCTGTTGTGAAGGGGTTTATCTTCACCATGGAAATGATTCTGTGATCATCCACCACTGTTGATTTCCGTGGACATCCAGGTCTTTTTGCTTTGCTGAGTTCACCAGTGCTTGCTTTCTTTCTCAGGATGTACCAAACTGTAGATTTTGCCACTCGTTATATTGTAGCAATTTCTCGGATGGGTTTTTTCTGTTTTCGCAGCTTAAGGATGGCTTCTTTCACCTGCATGGTGAGCTCCGTTGACCGCATGTTGTCTGTTCACAGCAAAATCTTCCACATGCAAGCACCACACCTCAAATCAACTCCAGGCCTTTTATCTGCTTAATTCATAATGACGTAACGACGGACTTGCCCACACCTGCCCATGAAATAGCCTTTGAGTTAATTTTCCAATTACTTTTGAGCCCCTGAAATGAGGGGATTGTTTAAAAAAATGCTTTAGTTGCCTCACATTTTTATGCAATCGTTTTGTTCACCCCACTGAACTAAAGCTGAAAGTCTGCACTTCAACTGCATCTGAGTTGTTTCATTTAAAATTCATTGTGGTAATGTACAGAACCAAAATTAGAAAAAAAGTTGTCTCTGTCCAAATATTTATGGACCTAACTATACAAATATGAGCACAGCTTTTAGCAGATATCTCAAAAACTAAAGCTTTCACAGCAATGACCGAATGATCATTGGAATCAGAAAATTCTCCTGTAAATTTTGATATGCAGTTTGTGCCTTTAAAGGCTTTTTTCATATTTTTCCTATTCACTTATGTACATATAAACATGAGCACAGATTTTAGTTGATATCTCAAAAACTAAAGCTTTCACAGTGTGGTCGAAATTTAGCATCTTATTAAAGAAAGAAACATCCTCTAACAGGACAATTCAGTAATCAGGCAGAAGAAAAGCTGTTCATTGTATCTTTTAATTACTCCTCAGCAAAATGCCTTAGAGGGAGCATTCTTCAAAAGCAGTCCATTATAGAATGATCAGAATGGTCAGAGAAACAAAGGATAGAGGTTAATTTTATAAACTATACAGTGTCAGTCAGTGCATACATTTTACTCTGGTTGGTTCGTTGGTTTACACTGAAATGATTTATATAAAATAAAAGTCTATTATATTATACTAGCCAACCCGCGGTGTACCATACTCCGCATAATCAGGCTGGGTTTTTAATGATTTTTAAGCACAGGGAAAAAAATTAACATTTGAAAAATCCGGAGGAGAGGGGAAGGACGCAGATTACGCCCCATCCGTCATGCTAGTCTGCTGATTTCTCGTTCAGTAACCTGTGAGTAGTGATGGGCGGAGTGAAGCCTCACGAAGCATCAACACGTTTGAAGCAATTGTGTCGGAAATCGTATCGAAGCTTCGAAGCATTTAACACTCACCTCTGTAGTGACACTTCCTGGCCATTTTTATTAACGTTACAGAAACTTATGATACACTTCAATGATGTCTGTTAAAACTCGTATTGCTTTTATTTTTTCGCAGCTACAGACTGACAACGAAGAGAAGGGTTCGTCAGCAGCTTCTAGTGTGTGATGTGTAAAAAATATAAATATAACTTCTTTAACTGCCTTGTGGCGCTGTAGTAGTACGGCTGCTTTGCAGTAAGGAGACAGTGGAAGATTGTGGGTTCGCTTCCTGGTTCCTACTTGTGTGGATAGCAAATTATCCGCGACAAACAAACTGTTTTACACGCTGCAAACCAACCCGAGGCGCAGTATATGCTGCTTTTTCAATGTTTTTTAAGCAGAGGGAAAAAATGAACATTTGCAAAATCTGTAACGATGCTTTCAGTAAGTACAATGCACACGCGTTTAGTTTGTTGGTGACTTTTTGCCAGCTGTCTTTCCTGGTTTGGGCTGTTTTTGCAGTGTTACCGCTTGTGCATATTAAATCTTGAATTCTTTTGAGTAACTAATTAACTAACTAATACCCACCCACTGAACTTGTGTGAAAAAAATGCGCCCGTTCTTTCATCATTTTGTTGCAGCAATATACATTCTATCTATCTATCTATCTATCTATCTATCTATCTATCTATCTATCTATCTACATTGTGTTTTCACTCAGCGCGGAGGTGCGCATTCATCTCGGATTATTACATCCAGCTAATCTGCTACACGACTGCGTTTGAAAAACCGACTTATCCCTGATGAGTTTCACCGGCATTAATGATTAGGAATCTGGTTGGAACAAAACACTGCAGCCACAGGGGTTCAGTAGGACCGAGTTTGGGAAACACCGCTGAACACTCGTGGCTCTTGCCAACTCACGGCGTATCATATGTCGCATAATTATGTATTGATGGGTGAACACTTTCTGAACGACACAGTTGTCCAAACAGAAGTGAAAGTAAAATCGAGCCTGGTGCATTATTTAACTGCATTCTCTGTCTTGTAGCGCAGTGGTAGTGTTGCTGCTTTACAGTAAGGAGACTGTGGAAGATTTTTGGTTCGTTTGGGCTGCATTTGCAGTGTTACCGCCTGTGCATATTAAATCTTGAAATCCTTCGAGTAACAAATTAACTAACACCCACCCACACACACACGGCTTGTGTGAAAAAATGCGCCCGTACTTTCATCATTTTGTTGCAGCCTATCAAAGACTTGCTGCCCCCAACTCAAGGTGGCTCAGAGGTCCATGTGTAGCGTACAACAGATGAACATAAATGACGCCGTTTTTTCCGAGGCGTCGCGTCCCAGTTAGTGGGCGTGGCTCTGCGAGTTGTCGTCGTATCCAATGGTCATAGAGTTGGTGGGCGAGGCTCTTTCCTACTTGTCGGCGGCTTAGTGAATCCACGCCTCTTCCTGCGTGCTTTCATGGGTGTCTTGTTTTGGTGTGCGTGCTTTCATGGGTGTCTTCCCCCTTTGGCGGTGACTTTGTGAATTATATATATAGATTCTGGTTTTTCTTATATCTTTTGAGATGAACCACCACCCTTGAAATTTCTGTGCATATATCAACTGTCCATTCTAGTTTATAGGACATATGCTGATTTTTTAGTCATCTCTTAGTCATCCTTCAGTACATTTTGTATATTACATCAACCTTTCTTCTGGTACATTCTTTATTTACTTGACCATCTCAGTATTTTTCCTAAACCAAATCTTATATTTCAGTGTACATTTTGTTGTTCATTTCACCTTTAATTAGTTTCACACATTTATTAACCCTTTATGCTATTTCTTTAAGATGAATGCTATGTTACCTTAAAATGATTCTTGCACAGTTGAGAAACAGACTGCAGCCTGGGCTTAGAAAATGGATTTATAGATAAACAGTAATCATTACTATCTACAGTACTTTCCCAAAATTTACTCACTGTATTACCGTCTCAACAGCATTTTTGATAAGCTTTGACTTCCCACACCAGAAATGAATAAGCATATGCTGATAAGCAACACCTTGGAACCAATTTGGTGTGCTTCATTACCCCTGCCACAGCATAAACCAACATATAAAGTTAAAAAAGGTATTAAGCATTACGGTTCATTTAATAAATTACAGCAGCAATACATTCACATGCCCAGATATGCAAATCAGCCTGATTCCTCTATCATTCAGAAAGGGAAAGATGCCAAACAGGCTGTCTTTTAAGGTCCATTATGCACCAGCTAACTACAGGCGACCAGATGAAACCTTGCAAGCCCTGCCACGGTTAGTGTGTTTCAACGACAACCCGATAGAAGACTGATAATCAGCCAAGAGGCTCCCAAGCAAGACACTCCCGTTGTTTCTAAAACTCTATCATGTCATACTCCAGTAATCAATATATAAATTTATTGCTAGAAAGGGGTTCAAAAATAAAAAAAAAATCAGATTTTCATGCTGTAGTTATACTGCCCCATTTCATATGTTTCATTATTTTTACACTTTAGGTTTCCATTGTTTTCTGCATATTGCATGCATCAGCACTGTTTATTATCACAGAACAAAGAAAATTACTTTCTATGCTAATCCTACATTCCATTATAGCATTTCTTTTGAAAGTGACATGTGAGAAGGATTTTTATTTTTCTGTAAGCCCTCTGCATTTCTCGTATCATTTAGAAACAAACACATACATCTGTTTTTACCATTAATCCCATATGAAACAATTCAGCTTGTAAGTCATACAAAACAATGGTTACCCAGTTACTTTTTATTTATTTGTTATTTGTTCCAATATATAAATATGTCAGAAATACATTATCTGTACTCTTTATATACCTGTTGAATGTATTATTATCTCCCCGTGTCTGCGTGGGTTTCCTCCCACAGTCCAAAGACATACAGGTTAGGTGCATTGGCAATCCTAAATTGTCCCTAGTGTGTGCTTGGTGTGTGGGTGTGTGTGTGTGTGTGTGTGTGCCCTGCGGTGGGCTGGCGCCCTGCCCGGGGTTTGTTTTCTGCCGTACGCCCTGTGTTGGCTGGGATTGGCTCCAGCAGATCCCTGAGACCCTGTTGTTAGGATATAGTGGGTTGGATAATGGATGGATGGATGGATGGATTATAAACTGTATCAGTACAGTATTTGTTTTATCTACTGTGGCAGGTGGCCGGGTGGGGCCTCAATCAGCCGCCTATATAAGGAGCCGCCACCCTACAATCAAGGCTGGAGTCGGGTAGGAGGAGGACAAGGCCGATGCAGAGGGGGCGAGGAGAGGCCAGAGTGTGTTGTGTGTGAAGAAGAAAGTGGCTATTGAGAGCCTGGACTTCGGGAGACTGCGGGAGGGTTTGGTGTGGTGCACATAGTGACTTTGAAAATAGTAGGAAGTGTGTAAATAAACGTGGGGTGATGATTGGAAATGTGTCTGCCTGTCAGGGCTCAAAAGAGGATAATTCCATGCCAGACCAGGGTGTGGCACTGATCTTCCCTCTTTTTCCTCTGCAGACCAACCACAGGCAATTCCACCCAGTCCCGATGACATCACTCCCAGTTCCAGGCCCAATGACAGCACTTCCGGTTCATGTCCAGATGATGTAATTTCCCCTGTCATGGATTAAAACCACCATGTTTTGTCTGTCACCACAGTTCTGTTTTGGACTAATGTCTGTAAAGAGCACTGCTCAGATCTTTGCCTTTTTTTACAGCCAAACCTTTCTGCAGTGTCTTTTGCATCATTTCACACTACCCAAACTAGCATCTGTTTTTTCACCTGCATTATTATCATTCTTTAATTTAATATTATTTATTGTATAAGTATGCTGCTGCTGGAGAATGTGAATTTCCCATTGGGATTAATAAAGTATCTATCTATCTATCTATCTATCTATCTATCTATCTATCTATCTATCTATCTATCTATCTATCTATCTATCTATCTATCTATACATCTCTCCAAAAAAACCAAACCAAAATATACATATATTTTTAAATTAATGGCTGTAGATGTCCTTTTTGGGTGGGTATAAGGAGACTATTTAGCTACACCGTAATTCTCATTTTCATATCCTGCTGATACAGATAAAAGGAGAATGCCCCACTCGGGGTGAGATCATCAACAGAGTCACTTAGAGGTCTGCCCTTAGTCTATTACATTTTTCTGATTTATATTAATGACATTCATTCTGTTGTTTGCAGATGACAGTAAAATTAGAGGAATGGCAGACACTGAGCCCCAGCAAAAAGAATTAAAAAATACCTGAACAAGCTTCAGAACTGGAGAAACATTTATAAAAAGCAAACTTGTACAGAAAAGTACAAAGTGTTACACATTGGCAAAATAAAATCAATTATAAACAGTTGACTGGAATGACTGTTCTACAGGAAGCAGAAAGGATTTAGGGGTTTAGGCTGACACAATGTTTTCAGTGTTGAAGCAATGATTGATAGACAGACAGACAGACAGACAGATAGACAGATAGATAGATACTTTATTAATCCCAAGGGGAAATTCACATGTTCCAGCAGAAGCTTACTGATAAAGAAACAATATTAAATTAAAGAGTGATAAAAAAATGCAGGTAAAACAGACAATAACTTTGTATAATTTTAACGTTTATCCTCCCAGGTGGAACTGAAGAGTTGCATAGTGTGGGGGAGGAACGATCTCCTCAGTCTGTCAGTGGAGCAGGACATTGACAGCAGTCTGTCGCTGAAGCTGCTCTTCTGTCTGCAGATGATACTGTTCATAACAATGTGCAGAAGCGAGTAAAAAAGCAAATAAAATGTTATGTTATATCCTAAGGACTGCTGAAAATAAATTGAGGGATATTATGTTTATACTATATCATACAATAGTGAGACCTCATCTGGAGTATTATGCACAGTTTTGGTCACCATGGTATAAAAAAGACATAGCAGCTCTTGAAGCTGTGCAGAGGAGAACAACCAAGCACATTCAAGAACTTAAGGACTCTTAAAGATTCAGATAATTAAACCTATTTAGCCATAAGCAGAGTTTCCAGATTGTGTGAATCTGGAGCAAATGACCAAGGATATATATAGTGCATCCGGAAAGTATTCACAGCACATCACTTTTTCCACATTTTGTTATGTTACAGCCTTATTCCAAAATGGATTAAATTCATTTTTTCCTCAGAATTTTCATACAACACCCCATAATGACAACGTGAAAAAAGTTTACTTGAGGTTTTTGCAAATTTATTAAAAATAGAAAAACTGAGAAATCACATGTACATAAGTATTCACAGCCTTTGCTCAATACTTTGTCGATGTGCCTTTGGCAGCAATTACAGCCTCAAGTCTTTTTGGATATGATGCCACAAGCTTGGCACACCTATCCTTGGCCAGTTTTGCCCATTCCTCTTTGCAGCACCTCTCAAGCTCCATCAGGTTGGATGGGAAGCGTCGGTGCACAGCCATTTTAAGATCTCTCCAGAGATGTTCAATCAGTTTCAAGTCTGGGCTCTGGCTGGGCCACTCAAGGACATTCACAGAGTTGTCCTGAAGCCACTCCTTTGATATCTTGGCTGTGTGCTTAGGGTCGTTGTCCTGCTGAAAGATGAACCGTCGCCCCAGTCTGAGGTCAAGAGCGCTCTGGAGGAGGTTTTCATCCAGGATGTCTCTGTACATTGCTGCAGTCATCTTTCCCTTTATCCTGACTAGTCTCCCAATTCCTGCCGCTGAAAAACATCCCCACAGCATGATGCTGCCACCACCATGCTTCACTGTAGGGATGGTGCCAGGTTTCCTCCAAGCGTGACGCCTGGCATTCACACCAAAGAGTTCAATCTTTGACTCATCAGACCAGAGAATTTTCTTTCTCATGGTCTGAGAGTTCTTCAGGTGCCTTTTGGCAAACTCCAGGCAGGCTGCCAGGTGCCTTTTACTAAGGAGTGGCTTCCGTCTGGCCACTCTACCATACAGGCCTGATTGGTGGATTGCTGCAGAGATGGTTGTCCTTCTGGAAGGTTCTCCTCTCTCCACAGAGGATCTCTGGAGCTCTGACAGAGTGACCATTGGGTTCTTGGTCACCTCCCTGACTAAGGCCCTTCTCCCCCGATCGCTCAGTTTAGATGGCCGGCCAGCTCTAGGAAGAGTCCTGGTGGTTTCGAACTTCTTCCACTTACAGATGATGGAGGCCACTGTGCTCATTGGGACCGTCAAAGCAGCAGAAATTTTTCTGTAACCTTCTGTAACAGACAATTCCTTTGACTTCATGCTTGGTTTGTGCTCTGACATGAACTGTCAACTGTGGGACCTTATATAGACAGGTGTGTGCCTTTCTAAATCATGTCCAGTCAACTGAATTTACCACAGGTAGACTCCAATTAAGCTGCAGAAACATCTCAAGGATGATCAGGGGAAACAGGATGCACCTGAGCTCAATTTTGAGCTTCACGGCAAAGCCTGTGAATACTTATGTATATGTGCTTTCTCAATTTTTTTATTTTTAATAAATTTGCAAAAACCTCAAGTAAACTTGTTTCACATTGTCATTATGGGGTGTTGTGTGTAGAATTCTGAGGAAAAAAATGAATTTAATCCATTTTGGAATAAGGCTGTAACATAATAAAATGTGGAAAAAGTGATGCGCTGTGAATACTTTCCGGATGCACTGTATAATATATAAAATCTAACGTCTGTCTGTCTGTATTGTCTGTCCACTTTTCACGAGAGAACTACTTAACGGATTTAGATCGGGTTTTTTTCTATACTTTGCTTGAACATTCCGGTTGATTTTGCGACTGTCATTGCGCTATGAATCATAGTTCGCTTGCGGTACTGATTTATTTGCGCAAATCTGAGAAAAAGGCAGCGGGCCGAGGGGAAGGGTCTTCCTCACTCACTCGCCAGCTTCGGGGCATGTTCCTTAACTCCACTTAGGTAGCGAATGAGAGAACACTTGAATTCAACTTTGTTTGATACTTAAAATAAAGTGTCACTTAGGTCTTGATGAGTTTGAGTCCGGATATTCTCTTAAGTGAATGCCACATTGAAAAGATACATTGCAATTCAGATTGTGGATCATGATTTTGTGTTAAAAGGATTGTGATATGATATTTTGGAAAGATCTCCCACCCCTAATTTGAGTAATCAAGTTTTCAAATTTATGTAGGATTCATTAACCCTTTAGCAAGCTACTTGGAAAGTGGTTGCGAGCTACCAGTAGCTCGTGAGAGACGTGTTGGAGACCCCTGCCTTAGTCTGTCATAGCTGGACAGGACATTTAGTCCTTGAGTGCATTTGGTTGCTGTCTTCTGCACTGTGTCTATGTTTTTTGGTAGTATGGTGACCCGAACTATATGCATTACTCCAGATGCAGCCTTGCTAGTGCATTATATAATTTGACTAGCCCCTTCATAGATATATATATATATATATATATATATATATATATATATATATATATATATATATATATAGTGACAGATAATTCGCTCTCGCTCCCTTGAACCCTCAGACCAGACATCAGACACCAGATAAAAGTCCAAATAATGGTTTATTAATAATAATAATGTGCACCCTCCACTCCCCAATACTCATACAAATAACACTAATCAATACACAATAACCAATCCTCCACTCCCAGACGCTTAGCCACCCTGCCTCCCATCTCAGCTCATCGTCTGGGATTTCCCATAGTCCTTTTATATTCTCTGACCCGGAAGTGTTTCCATTCCCTCAGTCCATGTGATCTCCTATCACTTCCGGGTCAGATAAAAATCCTCTTCTTCATCCCGGAAGCTTGTCATTTCTTCTGCCTATGTGACTGGGACGTACTTAGGGAAAATAGTCTGTACTCCTCCCTGCAGTGTCCTCTGGCAGCCCCCATGGTATCCAGCAGGGCTGTGAATTAAAAGTCCACTGTCCATAATTCCTGCTGGCATTCGGGGCACTTCCACACTACAGGGAGGGCTCCACCTGGCGGCCTGGGGGTATTGGCCGGGATGAATGGCCAGCCATATCCCACAATATATACAGTGGAAACTCAGGTCACGAACGTCTCTGAACACGTACAAATCGGGTTATGACCAAAAAGTTTGCCAAACTTTTGCATCTGTTCACGACCACACACTCGGGTGACGAACAAGCCAGTTTCCCTTCTGGTTCATACACGCCAATAATTTCCGCACGTGTTCAGTCTCTCCCTGTGCATTCGCTGTGAACTCTTTGTGCTCTATTTCATTTCCCTTCCGGTTCGTACGTGCCGGTGATTTACGCACGTGTTCGGTCTCTCCCTGTACAGTACATTGTTCTCGGTCAGACGTGCATCGCGCAGAGGGACTTTACCTCAAAACTGTAATCTCCTCTCCACCCAGTTCCTCCTCACTTCCTTCATGCCAGAACTTCACTCATGCAAGGTTAGTTTTTGTATAAATTACAGATTTTTCAAATATTAATTTTTTTTTCCCTGGGTTTAAAACTCATTAAAAAAAAGTGTTTATAGCAATCGTTTCATAAGACTATTAGCGTGAACTCCAGCAATGTTACTTTCTTGGTTGTTTATGGTTGGTTTTTAAATAAAGTTCGGATTTGTTCAAATGTTCCTTTTTATTTTCCTGTGCTTAAAACTCACTAAAAAAAAGTGTCTACAGCGATCGGTTCGTAAGGCTATTAGCGTGAACTCTTGCAATGTTAGTTTTCTCAGTGTTATTCAATGTTTTTACATTTAGTTTGCTATTACACTGTGCATTCTATGGTATAATTAACTATTTTTGTGCTTAAAAATCTTTAAAAAAATATATATTTACATTCAGCTCATACGGTCCTGAACGGATTAATTGTATTTACATACAATCCTATGGGGGAAATTGTTTCGGGTCACGACCAAATCGGGTTGCAACCAGAGTTTTGGAACGAATTACAGTTGTGACCCAAGGTTCCACTGTATATTTATATAAAAAAATCTTGGGTCAAGACGTGATCATCTTGGAGAGATGACCTAACTTTCTTATAACAAGATAAGATAACCTAACTTTTTTTTGCCTTTTAATGGCTTCTGCAAATTTTCTAGATTATGAGACTATTGTGTCAATGGTAACCCCCAAGTCCTATTCAGAGGTTGCTTCCATTATATATTTGCACTCATCTCAATTTATCATTAGAGTTGCTTTAGCCTGCAAGAAGTACTTTCCATACTGTTGTGCTTATCTGCATTTTCTAGGTATTTCATAGATCTGAAGATTGTCTACATGTTTTGAAATGTGTTTGCTATATTGGCTAGCACTCTGATTATTTGGGCCACCTGTAAATGTCCAAGTTTACTAAATGTAACAGGGTCTGTGTTCCTACTATAAATTAGAATTCCAAGGATTCAAGAGAATGTGTTTTAATATCCATCCATCCATCCATTTACCAACCCGCTGAATCCGAACACAGGGTCACGGGGGTCTGCTGGAGCCAATCCCAGCCAACAAAGGGCACAAGGCAGGAAACAATCCTGGGCAGGGTGCCAACCCACCGCAGGTGTTTTAATATGATCTTCTCAAATACTTCCTTAAAAATGAATATTGTAACTGCAAGCAGCCTGCTAATTTCCTATGCTTTATTGTTCTTGGGAACGAGAACAACCATTTAACTCTTTTGAATGTCAAGAACTACTCTATTGTCAAAATCTATTGGAACAGTTTCTGAAAAGGATGGACCAACTGGTCTGCACATGCATATAAATATGGTTTGCAACTGATACAGTTTGGAGTTTGAACTTTGTGTGGTTTTATATAATTAAATTTTAATCTACCAACATGAACAATTAGTTCAATATGTGTAACAGTTGGAAAATCCTTTAAATTTTCCAGTAGCCATTGTCTGGTCTATAAAAACTACTGTTAACAAACCTGCAGCAGGAATTATTTTGAGTTTCAATAGTCATACAATACTTCTCAGGCTGGCAGCCAATAAATGTTTAAATGCTTTGTATACAACATTACAGTTCCAGTTTGTCTTAATATGCTGCTTTGCAAGTCTTTTTCTAGTTCTTAATCTTCTGCACAATTTTCTGTCTTCTGCTGGAACTATATTTATACAGAGGTTACTTAAGTTTAATGCTTGTTTAAATTTTTGTTTCTTGTTCTTGTTTTTTGGCATCTAAGGAAGAAAATGCCACAAAATAATAAAATGTCCCTGTCTAATGACTAAGAGAGTGATGGTATGGTACAAAGCTTATTCAACTGAAAACTGCTTATATACTATTGAAAGCAAACATACATTACATTTTCCAACAAGGTCAGGCAGCCTAAATAAATCAATACACAAACAAATAATAGAAAAAAGTTCTTCCATTAAAATGTGATCACAAATTTACCTTTCCTCAGTCTTAACTATATAAACACCTACACTCTAGGAAAGCAGAAGAAATGCCTGTCCATTTTGAACCTGCAGAAAACTCAGGATTGTAGGGACATCAGTTGTTCCTAGGTGTAGCTCTACCTCTCACTCATCTTCCTGCTGCTAATTCTGTATAGAGCCACACCTGGCATCAGAAGTGATACCACGGATAACCCTGAATTGGTTCCACAATGAAGCTTAAAGCCATATCACAGAATGTGTCATAGAGCTAAACATCAAAAAGATAATGGTGTGAATGATCTTGACTGGTCGGAAACCAAGTCTCTATTAGATTGCTAAATAAAGAGATAAATATTAAGGGAGCCTTTGGCCCACAATATATGGATGCTGGTGTGGGGAACAGAGACACCACTTAGTAGTTAAAGACCTGAACCCATAGCAAGAAGGTTCAGAGTGGGCTTAGATGTCTGTTTTCCTTGTCACTTTTTATTTCATTCTTCCATATATTTATTTATTTGATAGAACTATTGTAGCATTCCTGGATCAAGAATTGAGAGGTACATGCTCAAAGAGCATCTGGAAGGCTGGGGTCAGCAAGGCACAGAAAAAGCACTTCGACCGCATCTCCCTGCTGTTAAAGCCCATCTGTCTGGGTCTGTGGCTGCCAGCAAGCCTTAGACATGGATCATCATCTCAGGTCGGTTCACAGAACCAGTAAGATAGTGTGGCAGAAGGGTTGCACTGACCTTGGGTGGTTGGAGTGAAGTGGCATGTATGCACGGGCACAGGGAGAGACCAAGCAGTCTGGAATGTATGGAGACACAGAAGACCCTATCAGTGTGGTGGAAGATGCCACTGAAGAAGCCAGTGGTCCTTTCTTTGGCCATTTACGACCACTGTAGGGTAAAGTGGCTGGTTCCATTCTTTCATTTCTCACACCCAAAGGTCATTAACACTATTTTTGATACTTCAGTCTCCTAGACATCATTCTGGGTTTGGGACCTCTATAACAGCACCATTTATCTTCTACACAATGAGTTATCACATCAACTATCCCAATAAGAACTGTTAGTTAGAATTTAAAAAAATGTGAAAATTGTTAACCTCCATAAAATGTTTTTTAAAGTGATGTTCAATTTTAAAAACTCTAAAGGATCTACAGTACTGTTGAAAGTACAAAAAATTTCAGCATTTACAAAAATGTTTTGAACATGACAACAGTTAAAAAAAAGCTTGCTTCGTAATAACTTTTTTTTTCTATTAGTAATCCTGCTTCATAGTCAATGGAATCATAATGAGGCCAGGTCTTAATACTATTGCCACTTCCCTATGACATATTCACATAAGTCATACATTAAAAAGTATCATTACTTCCAGCATTTCAAAATGTAAACAACAGTGAGCTGGCAATGTTAAAATACTAAAATAATGTAAAAGCAAAAATTGTACCTAAAACTAATTCACAAGAATTAGGGCAGCCATCAAAAACATCAGGATATGTTCATATAATATGTCAAATGGGTTTTAGCATTCACCTAGAATTGGTTTCAATTGGTATAATTTGTGATTAAAATATATCTTTTGAAAAAACAACAAATATACATTTCTCCATAGTCCTGGGGGAGGTATTTTTCGTACGTGGATTACTTGTTTAGCCGGATGTAATTGTTGACGATTTGGCATGATCCTGGATCTGTCGGTTTTTTGAAACTCTTGCTGGATGTGTTGTCATAGCAGCACATCCAAATCCTCAAACCTGCTAGGAGCAGGTTTGTTCTATGTAAACAAGGATTAGCTCACACACTTAATTAGTGTCCGCGCATGGAATTCAGTCAGTCATGGCTTCGCCGTTCATGAATGAGCGACCAATTGATATCGGTGAGCAAATTATAAGAAGAGAATTTCATATAGAGAGGGTTTTACGCGATTGGCAAGATCCTTTATTGCTCCCGGAGGAAATTCTTTTCAAAAGATACCGCTTTAGCTGAGGGGGAATATTGTACCTCAAAGATTTATTAGGACCTTATATTCGAAGTCAAACTTGGCGAAGTCGGGCTCTCACAACCACACAGACAGTAGGCATTGCTTTGAGTTTTTTTGCAAGCGGCACTTTTTTATATACTGTAGGCGATGCGGAAAATCTAACTAAAAGTGCAGTTTGCCAGGCAATTCGTAAAGTCTGTTTGGCTCTGAAATATCTCCTTCGGGTTTTCATAGTGTTTCCTGGACACCTGCGTGTGCAGACAATAAAAGAGGCGTTTCATGCCATTGCAGGTAGGCAACACACAGGCAAAAACACCCACAGTTCCATAAAGAATCTCACAATCAGCCTAACATTCTCATTACCCAGGATTTCCAAATGTGATTGGGGCACATGGGACTGATCAGAGTGGAGTTTGATCAAACATTATTTGGAAAATGCACCTCTCCTCCTGATGAATAATCAGACACAGTGTCTTCATCAAATATTTGACCTTCGTCAATATCTCGTAGGTCAGACACAAGTTCTAGTGATATGACATTCTCTGCAACTGACCCGACAAAAAAAAGAGGGCTATATGGAACATACCTGCGGCATACATGGAGGACAAATATATGCAATGACCATCCTTTACCTGAAATGAAGTGACCACTGCATCCTGCCACTGGTTCTGGGTAAGAGCTTCCCCCTGACAGGGCGATGGGCATTTTGCTGGTTAGCCAACTCTTCTGCAGGGGTTAGGTCTGGACCGCGTGGACCTCCACCTGTTTTTTGCTTGTCTGCCTTCTTATTAGTTTTAAAAATTAGTGCTTTTTATATTATATATGATTATTTATGTCAACAATTCTTTAAATAGTTATATATACCAATATTTACCAGTTTGAAGTATATTCTAGTACTTCACTTTAACCTGTTCCCATGTTCTCCTTGTGCTCACGTTTGATCTGGAATTATGACATATTAAATAATAATTAATCTGACACATAGGAAATGAAATGCTGCATTCAGTAAGTACAATGCACACTACTTAGCATTTAATTTGTCGGCCACTTTTTGCCAGCCGTCTTTTCTGGTTTGGGCTGCAGTGTTATCCCTTGTGCATATTAAATCTTGAAATTCTTCATGTCCTTCGAATCAAAGGTCCTAAAAAAAAAATGCACCCGTTCTTTCATCATTTTGTTGCAGCCTATCAAAGACTCGCTGATCATGTTTTCTAGACTCCATATATATGGGCTTTTCAATCAGTGCGGGCGCGTGCATTCATCTCGGATGATTAGATCCAGCTAAACTAATTTACTACACGGCTGCGTTTGAAAAACCGACTTATCCCGGATGAGTTTCACTGGCATTAACTCATCCAAGATGAGGCATCTGATCTCAGATGATTTAAGCGACGTACAGAAAATACCCCCCTGGTGAGTGTTTAAATGAGCAAATAATGTATTCTTTCCCTTATGACATTTGCCTTTAAAGAAACTGTATTTTATGTTGTATCTTTTTACATTGACCATTACCTCAAAGTTCATTATAGATACAGTATTGAAAAGCTGTTTTTATTCCTATTGTATTAATGTTGGAAGTTTAGTTAACTTGATTAGGGTCACACTGTGAGAAATAATGTGGAAATATGTATGTTTACAGAAGCTCAAAAGAGCTTAATAGGTTTGCCACAAATCACTGTGGAAAGAACAAGCTCTTAATAGCTTTTACAGATAAGAATGCTTTTTAAGGATTTCAAGCTCCAAGCATTTATATTAATTTATTTTGTTTGCTATTTAAAAAAAGCTCACTACATTCCACTCAACCCACTGCCCTTGTGAATTTAGGTTTTGTCTGCCTCATCAAACAGAAACAAAAAACTGTAACATTATGATCCCCAGGTCCAATTAAGCAAAAGAGCATTGTTGACACAAAGTTGAGTCTCTACACCTTTTTCAGATGCAAGACGTGTGTATTTACATAACCTTGGCCACGGTGTAATTAAGCTTGAGTACAGGGATGAATACTAAAGCAGGTGATATACAGAATGACATTACATTAACAATTTGCTGTAATGCTGCTGATGGAATGCCATTGTAAGAAGAAAATTGCACTTATGTTTTCTTCTTCATCTATCTTATTTTAAATTGCTAAGTACAACTTAAAACTGTTTTCTATCTTAATATGAACAAATTTCCTTATTTTTCCTGTGCCGCCATTGAGTTGAGGTTGAAATACTGTATGTACAGTATATATTCTTGTGAAGGGATTTTTAAAAAGTAAACTATTTTTTTTCTCCCTGTTATTTTTACTATTTGTGAGGGATTTCAGTATACACTATGAAAAGTTATAAGCTGCTGTTAATAGCAAAAAACTGCCGTTATATTGAAGCAATATAAAGTGTGTACATGTATTCTACTCTATGATATACCTTTGCTTGTATCTGTCATTGAAGCTTTTTGAA
This sequence comes from Erpetoichthys calabaricus, assembly GCF_900747795.2. Taxonomy (NCBI): domain Eukaryota; kingdom Metazoa; phylum Chordata; class Cladistia; order Polypteriformes; family Polypteridae; genus Erpetoichthys; species Erpetoichthys calabaricus. The sequence goes on along the minus strand of NC_041401.2, from coordinate 139,924,649 downwards.
TACAGATAAATACATTTCACTGATGAAAAAAAAAATATATATTTTTATTATTTTGCAAAAGAGAAATGACTGTGACATTTTGTCCTATTCTGCCCATTTAGAATCGATAGTTGTTGTTTTTGTCTTTTACCTCTTTGCATTTTTCAGCAAAAGCAATGCACTTTGTAACATTAACATGAAGCTGCCAATCAACTAAACTGGTTAATCTCCTATTTATATTCTAAAAAAGCATGTATGAAATGGGACTTAAAAATTCTCAAAATCAGTCAATAGTATAGTAGTAGTCTACAGTTATCAAATATAATGCCAACAAGTCTGCTTAATCAGTCTACCAGTTGCATCATGCGGAGATGATTGAGTGCATATTTTACATTCACACAGGTGACTTTTTTTTTTCCTCCAAGCCAACAGGGCAGATTTTCAAGAGACAATGATGATTGCACTTTTTAACACAGATGGACTTATTGATAAAGAGTTAGTTCCCTAATCAGTGCCATTACACTGAACTGGTGAGGTGTCTATGGGTAAGCACCAGGAAAAAAAATGTCTGGCGTAGTGGTTCACGCAAAACTGGACTTTGCACCCTGGCAAAACACCTGAACGTACCACATTTTTTTGTTTAATCAAAAACAATGTGGTTGCTAATTTGAACCCCCGTATTCTCCAGATCTCGCTCTAGACAGATAGATAGATAGATCTTTATTGATTCCAAAGGAAATTTAAGTAATTACCTAAAGTAACAGGAAAGTGTACCTGTGACTTGCTCGTGTCTCCCGCCATTTGATTGCCTTATTTTGGGGATTTGCTATGTTACCAGGAGTGGTTATTGAACGAGTAAAAGAGGAAAATAAACAAAATTTACAAGAGAATGTGACCTCTCTCAAGATAAATTTGAAACAGTATACTTATCCATAATTGAAGTCTCACAGAATGTTTCTCTGTTTTAATACAGATAATTTTGCAAATTTTCCAATGCTTTCTAACGGTAGATCTTGAAGTTTCAAAAATTACCTTAACAAACGAGACCACTAAAATGAAGCATCAAAATGTCATTTAATCAATAAGTGCTTCAACAGCAATAATTGACTTCTCATTAAGAAACTGGGTTGAAGCAAAAACCTGCAACCACTGTGGCTCTCCAGAACTGACATTGCCCACCCCTGTTCTAGACAATACGCTCTTAGAGCGTTTTCAGTGTGGTTTTCGTACACAGCACAGCACTGAGACAGCTCTTCTCCATGTAGTTAATGATCTTCTCCGGTCTGCAGACTATGGTTCACTTAATACTCTCCTCCTTCTTGACTTAAGTGCAGCATTTGACACTGTTAATCATGAAATCCTCTGGTCACGTCTCTGCTATAGGTATCTCTGGCTGAGCCCTTCAATGACTCACGTCATATCTCTCTAATAGGCAACAGTTTGTCACACTCGGCCAATATATTCTTCCACCTCACTTGTGTTGCGTGGTGTCTCTCAGGGTTCAGTCCTTGGGTCATTACTTTTTCTACTTTATATGCTTCCTTTGGGTCAGATTATTCGCAGACATGGCCTTAACTTCCACTGTAATGCAGATGATATATAGTTATATCTTAGTATAGACTCCCCTATAGATTCACCTCCCAGCACACTCACTGACTGCATCACTGATCTTAAGCTATGGATGGAAAATAACTTTCTCAAACTTAATGCCAATAAAACTGAAGTGTTACTGGTAGGTCTAAAATCCCAACTTTTTAAGGCATTCAAATTCTCTGTTTCTGTTGATGGTACACTTGTCAAACCTGATCCCGCTGTCAGAAATCTTGGTGTTTTGTTTGATTCATCACTTAGCTATGAACTACACATTAGGTCTCTTTCCAAAATTTAATTCTATCATCTCTGTAACATTACCCGCCTCTGTCCTTTAATGATGCTCAAACTCTGGTTCACTGTTTCATAATGTCTTGTATTGATTACTGTAATTCCCTCTTCATTGGCCTCCCTGCGAAATCTATACAGAAGCTACAGTATATTCAGAACTCTGCAGCCAGAGTCCTCACCAACACAAAGCGTTTTGCTCACATCTCCCCTGTTCTCTCCCAGCTTCCTAGTTCCATCAAAGATTAAATTCAAGATTCTGTTTCTCACCTTCAAAGCCCTACATAACCTTGCCCCCCTCTACCTCACTCAGCTCCTAGCTCCTTACACTCCTTGTTGCTCTTTCAGGTCCTCAAGCAGTAATCTCTTTACTGTCCCACGCACCGGACTCTCAACCCTGGAAGGCAGGTCCTTCAGTGCTATAGCCCCTCAACTCTGGAACTCTCTTCCTCAGTCTCTCCGAGATTGCTCCTCTTTCTGCACCTTTAAATATCAACTGAAAACTTTCCTCTTCTATGAACTTTTGTCTTCTGTGTAATTTTTTTTTAACTCTGTATGTAAAGCAACCTTGGGTTTGTGAAAGGCGCTCCTTAATACAACTTATTATTATTTATTAAGTGCTTCACTAGTTGCAGCTTTATGGGAGAATGGCAAAGAGAAACTACTGTGTGTGTTTAAAAAAAAACAAAAAAACAGTCTGTCTGTCACATGGGAGACTCTGAAGTTAATTGGAAAAAGGTTCTATGGTCTCAGATTTTAGTCATCATGCTAAATGCCATATTTGATGAAAGCTAAACACACTATCCCCACTCTGAAGTACTGTGGTTGCAACATCATGCTGTGGGGATATGTCTCTGCAGCAGCTCCTGGAAGGCTTGAGCGGGTAAAATGAATGCAGCGAAGTACAAGATAATGCTGGAGGAAAACCTGATGCATTCTGCAAGAAATCAGCAACTTGGGAGAAGATTTCCTTTCCAACAAGACACCAACCCTAAGCATAAAGCCAAAGCGACATAGGAATAGTTTAAAAACAACAATGTCCTGGAGCGGCCTAGTCAAAGTCCAGATCTAAATCTAACTGAGAATTTGTGGCTGGACTTGAAAAAGTGGTTACGAGATTCACTCACGATGCCCTTGCAACCTGACAGAACTTGATCAGTTTTACAAAGAAGAATGCAGAAAGAGAGACCTGTGTACACATACTAGAGGCTGCCAATGGAGTATCAACTAAATACTGCCTTGAAGGTAGTGAATGCTTAGGTGAGGAATTATTTTGTGTTTTACATTTATAATTAATTTAGATTTATTTGCAGAGATCTGTTTTCACTTTGGCATTAGTCTTTTTCTGTTGATCAGTGCCAAAATGTTATAATGTGTAGTAATAAAAAGTGAAATAATCCAAGGGGGTGAATACTTTTTATAGACACTGTCTAATAAGAAAAAAAACAAGCTAAGAGTTAGCCTACCAAGCAGGTGACTATCTGCGCCAATGCAGCCCAATAATGTCTAAATTATTGAATTTAAACCCTGAATACCACCATGCAGTTCAAACTGTCAGTGCTTCCGATGTATGAATACTTTATTGTGTATTACTGTAATGTATGCAAGATGTATCGTTTTAATATAAATATACGTTATATAAAAAAAGCCCATTTCAAAACATTAGCCATTGTATGGTCATATACTAGTAGAGTCCCGCTAATCCGAACCCCGCTAATCCGAAAATCCGACTAATCCGAACAGGACTAGGGAAAAAAAAAGTAAAGAAAACAAGTTTTTTCAAGTTATGTCGTACGTTTAATGTACATTTAAGAAACTTGTAATTTTTCAATTTCGCTGTCTAACTAAAAATCCAAAATACAGCCTTACTTAAAATTGAAACAAGTTCGAATTTACTCACATATGTAGAATCCATGTTTTGTACAGCATTTACACAAAACGTAAAAAGTAAACCATTATCTAAGAGATAAAGTCAGTGATCTCCTTCTGACGCAACGAACTAAAACGGCTTGAAGAAGCAATGTTTCGCCAACGCCGCATAAACATAACATCTGTTGGGGTTGCATCGGCATGTTGCTCAACGTAGCGCAAAGCGAGATCAAGGGCACTGGCTGCGGCAGTGTGTGGAACAACATCAGTCGGTGCGTCCCCTTCTTCCTCACTGTCGTCTGCGTCGAGATCAGCTGACGTTCCCTGCACAGCTGCCACAATGTCCTCATCTGTGTATTCTTCATGGCCACAGTCGTCAACGGCCGTCCACTCTTCCACGCACTCTTCTTCTGCATTTTCACAACCTGGCATTCTTTTCATCAATTGAAGAAGTTCGCAATTTTCTTTTGTCGGGGGGAAAACTGTTTGGACAAACTCTAGCTCAGGCCAGAGATTTTTCCAAGACTTCTGTAAGGATTCCTTGCATGTGTTTTCCCAAGCTTCAGCAACCCAGTAAATAACATCTTTGATGTTCATTTTCATGAGTTTATCCAAAATTGTTAGCTCTTCATTATCTTCAAGTAGGCTACGAAGAAGCATTTTTCTATAATTCTGTTTCAAAGCCTGCAAAACCCCTTGGTCCATTGGCTGCAAAATTGATGTGACATTTGGTGGGAGAAAAATAGCCTTGATATCATCGCAAACAAGTTGCATTTCTTCTGGATGTGACGGAGCATTGTCTATAAGTAACAAAGCACGAGGAGGCAATCCATTTTCTTTGTTAAACGCCTTTACTTTTGGCACAAATTGCTTGTCAAACCATTCTTTGAACAAGGCACGATCCATCCAAGCTTTCCTTTGATTTCTGTAAAACACAGGGAGAGAGTTCATGTTCATGTTCTTAAAACAGCGTGGTTTTGCCGATTTGCCGATAACCATCAGTGGAAGCTTATTTGTGGCAGAAGCATTGCTGCAGGCCAACACAGTCAGGCGCTGTTTATCCATTTTAAACCCTGGTGCAGATCGTTCCTCTTGTGATGCAAGACTTTTGGTAGGCAATGCTTTAAAGTTAAGTCCTGTCTCATCTGCGTTGTAAACTTGCTGGGGCGAGTAGGAAGAAATTATGCATTTGAACTCCTCAAGGTATTCAACAGCTGCTTCGTTGTCCGCTGACAATTTCTCCCCAGTTATTGTAAGCTGCCTGATTCCGTGTCTTTTCTTCCATCGGTCTAAGAAACCACAACTAGCCGTAAATGATACGTCACCGTCCATGAGCTTGTTCAATTGAAGCGCCTTTTCTTGAATTAGAGGGCCAGTGATAGGGATTCCTTTCTGTCTTTCTTGTGTAAACCATAAGAAAAGTGCTTCGTCCAATTTTTCGTAAGAAGACACTGTCGTCTTGCTACGTTTTTCAATCGTTTTTTCACTTGTGGTAGTGCAAAACTGCTCAATTTTACCTCTGTTCTTTTTCCAGTCGGAAATTGTTGCTTTCCCGACACCAAATTCCTTCGATAACTGAGTGGCACTTTCACCTTTGTGAAGTCTTTTCAACACTTCCAGTTTTTCTTTTAATGTACATGACTTATGTTTACGTTTGCTTGCCATGATGATTAACAGCAGGGACAAGCACAGAATGTAAAGAAACCACACTACACACCACTCACAAGGACTCACAAAACACAGGGCAAGTGCGCACACACGAACAATAACATTGCACAAAACACATCACTCAGCAGTAGCAGGTGGCACACTGACTCAGTGACTCATAGTTTGGGAACGGAAATCAAGAGGAATGCGTAGTTCTAGGCGGGGGGTCTAGGTCACTGCCCTTCCGCTACTACTCACCTACCGCCCGTCATATCGATTTTACCTCCGATCACAGTCACACTACAGTGCAGTTTAAATTGCAGTGTACTAGAATACGTAATTTCTTACCTTTAATTCTTGACACATCAGACGCTTAATACGCCTCATAAAGTCAATATATGGCATTATATGACAAAACTCCGCCTAATCCGAATTTTCGCTAATCTATCTGTATTTTCCTGGGCAAGTAAAATTTTTCAGTAGCCAGGAATTGCCATATCTGTGAAGCCTCCTAAAGCTAACACAACCAAATAAGTAATAAACATAAAAGTAAATATATTCATCTTGCAGTTAAAGGCAGCCTTCGTTAAATGGTTGTATATCAAAGAACAGGACAACTGGGATAGGCCATTGACTCATCAGCACAATTTAATATGGCACTCACAGTAACCCATGCTGATTCTCTGGTTTAAGTTTGCCCACAAGGGTCCTTTGCTAATCAAAAGTTCATTTGTGGTGCTAATGCTTTTATTTTGATAACAACATGCTTTTGGTTGTTTAATCATTGCATTATAATATTTATCAGCCTTCAAAGCAAAGCTGCATGTTAAAATCGGAATTTGAGAATTCTCTGATTCCTTTCCTTCTTAATTGAGGTTTATTGATTTAAAAATATGGCGGTGCAGCGTTCAGCACTCAGTGCAGTTATCTGTGTGGATTTTATACCTGTGTATGCAGGTTTCCTCAATGTTGTCATATTTGCTGCCATAATCTAAGAAAATAAATGTGCAAATTGCTGTCTAGCTGCTCAAGTGTGAGTGAGTGTGGGGGTATGACAGTGCTGTGAAATGGACTGCCCCCTTTCATGGATCTGATGGCAGTTTTGACATGAAGCAGGGTTGGGCCAGGCCAGGTTGGGGAGCATGCACTGGTACAGCATGTTGCCACACCCACCACACTATGAAACAGCGTGGTTGGAAACTCCAGTCCCACCCTTCTGAAATGACCCTCTACCTGCCACAGCTAGGTGTTATGTGGTCGTCCCCTTGGCCTGGTCCAGCCGCTTGGTTCCTCAACAATGAGGATCCTGCGAGCCAGAATACCCTTGGGGAATTACGCCACATGGCTGTAGTGCCGTAACTGACGCTCCCTCACAATGCAGGTAACATGCCTCATTCAGGACTCTGTGAGCAACTGTCATTCGATACAAAGTCAAACCAGTAGTACCCAAGAAAATAAGAATACTGCATTCATCATATAATAAAATCCCAAAAGTGCTCGATCCTGTGGAGAAACTACTGATAGTCATTGATTGATAACCTACTTGTCTTTTACAGAATTGCTGTAACCCTTATGCAGCTTAATTTAAAATCAGCAACTTTAAATTATAACAAAATTTAATTGTACTTATTAGTCTAATGTTATTTATTAAGGTCTTTTGCACACAATCACTGCACAACAAGATACTGTACTGTACTTAATGTAAATTAATTGTTGACTAGAATTTTAGATATAAATGTATGCATCCTTGAAAAATGCACTCTCTCTTCGCTAAATAACTGTTACATAAAGAGCTTGAGCAGTGGCATGCTTAAGCTATACTTCTTGAACCACCTGTAAAGCCAACAGTATGAACAGTATGGTCTTAGTGACCAGCAGTAATCAAATTTCTCATCTTACTATTTATCACAGCTATCCTGCACTATTTGTTTTAAACCTTGTTTATTTGTTTTAAAGTATTAGAAACTTTGTATGTCTACTGATGGATTACATGTAGCTTCCAAAGGCTCCAAGATGCAAAAGGTCATGACATGAATTTAAAATAACTACAAGACTTTCAGCTGAGAGTGTTTTTCACTATGCTGTTGTTGGTCTTCAAGATAAAAGAGAGTGACCCAATTAACCTCACAAGTAATAAGGAAAAGTTAGCCAAGATATACATTTGTGGCTAATTAGGTGCGAGAAATCTCACCATCCTTTTCAATTTTCAGGACTTGGTGGGATTGGCCTTTTGCTCACCAATAACCTATAGCTACAGTTATTTGGTCTTCAACTGACCTTTGCTCACACATGCCGCCATCTTCACAACATATATATTTCAAATTTGTACTTTGGAATACTTTCAATGCATATTAGATTGCAATTCTAAAGTTTAGAATATTGTTGAGAATGATCATTTGGCACTTACATAGTATACATCCAAGAAGATATACTGATAATCACATATGGAACATACCCCTGGGAAAATTATATAGCATCAATATCTGCCCATCAGAATTGTTTATTACAAAACAAAATCAATCCATTTCAATATGTGAACACATATTTTTATCCTAATTTACAATTCATTTGTATCATGATTTACTGCAACTTGACAATGTTTTCCTTGTTTTTTAATAATTTTAAAAGGTACCTTTGGTTGCATTTTCACACTCGTCGAAGTGCTTATTTATGACATTACTGGAACATAAAATGGATTGTCCTACTGCTTTGTGTGCCAGTTGCTAACGTCATGGATATCATTTTCTTCACACAAGAAGCTCATAGGGAAGACAGCTGCTTTTACAGATTTCAACTCTATGTGTCTTTGGTAAAATATACAGAATTCAGATAAGAAGATGTAAAGGTAAAACTGAAAAAAAGGATTTAGAACAAAGGAAAAAGCTGAGGATTTATACGAAATGGAGAAGAAAAATACAGCAATCAGACAGAAGAATAATCCATTGTTCAACATTGTTATTTTGTTTTTCTTTTTTTGTACTCATTCTTTTTCAGTTTACTACCTCATTCCAATTATATGAGCTCTTTATTGTGTTATTAGATCACCTGTGATGTTCACCTAACACAAATTTTGCTATATATTCTCTTAGGTGCTATTGTCAATGGGGGAGAGGAAGGAATGTCAAAACCAGCTATGAAACAGCTATCTTTAACCTCATACGTTCCCCAATACCTGAATTATACTATGTATGTTCAACAGTAGGAAACCACAGCTCAAAATGGCAGGTTGCTCACTGACTTGGCTGCCTTTCATTTTCACTAATTTATTTCAACTCAGTTTAATAGCAACAGAGGACTTCACAAAGTGCCCTTCATGCCCTTAAGGGACATGGAATAGTGTCCCTGATGACATCTATATTACTAAACGACAGTTTAATTTATGCACGTCGGACGCACCGAAGCGCATGCGGACTGCGCCGCGACGCTCCAGAGTCAAACGCAGCGGCTTCCCAGAGTCAGTAGGTGGCGCTCAAACAACACAACCTGTAAACTAAACTGCTCTAATCCACTGTGCCAGCAGTCTGTGTGGCATGTTTGAATTACATAATGGTCATTCAGTAACAGAGAAACAAAAATGAGACCGCATGGATAAAACCAATAAACGGAGGCTCCTACAACGCGCTTCACAAACACCAGAAGCAAAGAAGTCACGGCTCCAAAATGAAACACCTCAAATAACGGAAATACAAAATGCACACAGCGAATCGGCGCCCCAGAGTCAAACCCAGCGGCTTCCCAGAGTCAGTAGGTGGCGCCCAAACAACACAACCTGTAAACTAAACTTGCTCTACTCCACTGTACCAGCAGTCAGTGTGGCATATTTGGATCACATGATGGTAAATCAGTATTAAAAGTAAGTTGAATTATGATTCCTAACAGTACACGACGTCTACCTAACGACACAGCCACAAAACAACAAAGATGAGACTGCATAGATAAAAACAATAAGGAGTCACGGCTCCAAAACGAAACAGCTCAACGATTAGTAATACAAAAACGAGCCCGTAGGGATGACAACAAGGAACGAAGGCGTCTACAACGCATTTCTGAAACGGCACGGATCCAAAAAGAAACTGCACAAGGGCTACAAAGTCGTTCAGTATTCCAACAAAGAAAAAGCCAAAGACAGGAACGACGGACAGACGCTGAACAATTCCGCCAGTTAGCTGAGAACGCATTCTATAATGAGTCCACTGTTCATGAAAATTCATTGGGATTAATGAGTGTCATTTGTAGTCATTGTCATTCACTTAACTTCCTTGAAGAAAAAACTGGCAGCACAACTGATGAGTTTACACGTTGTTGTCAAAAAGGTCAAGTTAAGCTGCCTGCTTTGGATGAATATCCTGAATATTTACGGAAGCTTTTGACTAACAATGTACCCGAAAGTAAAAGCTTTATGGAATGCATTAGATCATACAATAGTTCATTTGCTTTTGCATCTACCGGGGTAAATATCAAGCCACCACCTGGGAATGGCCCATACTGCTTTCGCGTGTGTGGACAAATATTGCATCGGATTGGAACTGTGCACCCTGAGCCAAATCACCACAGCAAATTTGCACAAATATACGTGTTAGATCTAGATGACGCAGTTTATCAACGAATGAACCTTCCTGAAAACAAGCAATGCACAGAGCTCATAATGAGAAACGTAGCTGAAGTCATAAACAATCACCCATTAGCAAACTCTATAAAGATGCTACATGAGGTTGAAAAAGAAGCCAATACAAAAGCACAGGCGGACGGTGTGGCACCAACTAAAATTGCCTTAGTGCTAATAAAAGACAAAGAACACGATCCGAGACGATACAATCTTCCCATCGTTAATGAAGTGGCAATTGTGTTTCAAAGTAAAGACGGTGAGCCTCCGTTTCACTGCGATATTGTCATGCATTTACGTCCTGATGGAACCAACCAACCTAAATTCCAACGCGTGGACATTTGTTTTCCTAAACTTGATACTTTGACATACCCCATTTTGTTTCCAACTGGCCAGGAAGGATGGAGTGCTGGAATTTGCACATATAAATAAAATCAAGCACAGAAACGATCACGGGTATCAATGAAAGAATATTTTTCCTACAGTCTCTCAGTAAGAGACGAGTTTAATACATTAATCAATGCAGGAAAGCTAACTCAACAATACATAGTTAATGTTTACGTTTGAGCACAGCAAACCATCTTTACTCAAAATGTTGTTTATAAAGAGATATTTGATTAACTATTTTGTATTTACCATTTTATGAATGTTTACTTTCCAATATACATCCTTTAAACATTTCCACTCCGATATTGTTTTTACTTATAAGTACAACAACTCAAAGACATTTTGGACTTGCATGATGTAACAATTACAATTCTATTTTTGTTTTAATAAATTGATTAATGTTAGTAAAAATATCTATATTTAATTCAATGAAAACTTTACCAGGACGCTCGCACCCTCCATCACTTTTCATTCTGGACCCAGGACACACCGAGGCGCATGCGCACAGCCCCTCAGCGCCCCAGAGTCAAACCCAGGGTCAGTGGGTAGCACCCGAACAACACAACCTGTAAACTAATCTTGCTGTGATCCACTGTGCCAGCAGTCGGTGTCAGCAGAGGCAAAGGAATCGTGGCTCCACAAAACGAAACCGCTTTAGTACAGATATGCTTATTTAATTAAATGACATTTCCCCGGACGCAACCACCCTCCATGATATTTCCTCCAAATATCGGAGGGAACAGAAAGTGATTGCTATTCTTGGATTTGCGATTCTTTCGAGAATCGCGGGCTTACTGGTTTATCAGATTGTCTAGTTTCTTAGTTATTAAGTCTATCCTTAATGAAAGAGTAAAAAGAGACAGAGCTCATTGGAAAGTGTCTAGCAGCTGAGTGTATAGCAGGCTCTATTTAAATGTCTGTGGCTCCTCTCAAAGTGTCAGAAAAGCTGCAACCAAACACTGCATTTTATAACAAAGCACCAACTGAACAAAAACTAAACTAAAAATGTAACTGAAAACTGAACTGAGACTCTTTTTAAAAAGAGTTCTAATAAAAAGCAGCTACTTCCTCCCCACTTCTCGCTCAAAGAGAGCACACGGTTTTCTTTCGTTAGAAGAGCAAATGGATTTTCAAAAAACAGAAAATTTATCACACAAGTTCAAGATTGATTCAAAAGTAAATCAAAAGCTGCACTAACCTGCAAACAGACTGGTTATACAAAACATTCTATGGTCCTGTATTGCCTTTCAGCTTTCCCAGAATGCACTTCATTCCTGTTCAGTTTGACAAATATTTTACGCCTCAGCTATTTACCTGAAATCTGTCTGGTGAAAAAGTGAAAGCAGCTCCCATGCAGCTCTGCAAAGCATCTTAACAGCTGAGTGTTATTAATGTTTTTGGGTATTGTGAGTGTTAAAAATGGCAAAGTAAGAAAGGTTTTGTGTGAATCTGTGTGTTGTCTTAAATTCAAGATTTATTCCCTCTCTTGTGTTTATTTTCCTTTTTATAGTTATTTTTAAAGTATTCTTCATGCTTTTCTGTTGCTTTTCATGATTATTTTCTATTATTATGTTTATTTATAGTTTAGTATTCATGTATTGTATCTTTAAATGTGTCCCCTCTCTCTTAGATATAGGGACAACTTCCATTAGTAAAGGAGTTTATGTATCTTTGGATCTTCTTCACGGGTGATGGAAAAGGGAATGCAAGATTGACAAGCAGACTGGAGCGTCAACAGGTTTTCTGCGGTTGCTGTACTTATCTGCGTTGATGACATGTTTAATAGTTGATCTACATATTCCTATCCTGACCTATTTTCATGAGTTGTGGGTAATGACCAATAAGAAAGAGATTGTAAGTACAAGCAGCAGAAATGGTGGTGGCATACTCAGAACATGCTGGTGGGATTATATAGTATTTCTTGGTTGACTTGGGTATACCTGGGAAGTTGCCAGGAAGAGCTGGAATCTGTATCTGGGGACAGGGAAATGTAGGCTGATCTGCTTGACCTGTGGCCACTGTAACCCTCACCAGGAAAAAAAGTAAGAAATAATGAATGAAAGTATGAATGAATAAATCAAATATGTTTTGGAAGATGTTACTTTTGAAATACATCTTTCCGCTGTGCTATTTTGTTTTTATTATTGTCACCCCCATTATTTGTGTGTGACGCTTAACATATTTACTGTGATGTTATAAATGTCAGCTTTATGCAATTCCTAACTCAGTCAGTCATTCTCCAACCCGCTATATCCTAACACAGGGTTACGGGGGTCTGCTGGAGCCAATCCCAGCCAACACAGGGCACAAGGCAGGAAACATACCCCGGGCAGGGTGCCAGCCCACCGCAGGACACACACACACACCAAGCACACACTAGGGACAATTTAGGATCGCCAATGCACCTAACCTGCATGTCTTTGGACTGTGGGAGGAAACCCACGCAAACACGGGGAGAACATGCAAACTCCACACAGGGACGACCCGGGAAGCGAACCCAGGTCTCCTAACTGCAAAGCAGCAGCACTACCCACTGCACCGTGGAAATCATTACCAAGAAAACGTAAAATATAAAAGGCTCTAAAATAGCAAAGCTAATATAAAAGCAAAATGGCGTCATTGGCAAAATGTAAACAAATTATATGCTTCTTAACTATGTCATATATGACCACATATCCAAAATCCTTTCAGATGAATATGTCAGATTCCATATAAACATTGATAGGAATCAGAAAAGACTAAATAAATGAAAAATAAATCAAGATCACAACAAGGTGAAGACCTCCAGTGGCAGACCTGTCAATGGAGATGCGAAGTGAAGAGTCTTAGAACAGCATTAAGCGTGTATATAAAGATGAGTCAGAATGAACAGCACAAATAAATAAATAAACATTTCACAAAAAGCCTATAATAAAGAGCATATAACGTCAATAACAAAAGATCATTTATTATTCCTGCACTGTACCGTAGCAGAATCCTCCTCAAAACTACTACATTGCATGTGCATTGAACCAGCTAATATACTGTATAAATGTACAATATCACAATTTAATACATATGCTATAACTAGCAAAATACCTGCACTTTGCAGCGGAGAAGTAGTGTGTTAAAGAAGTTATGAAAAAGAAAAGGAAACATTTTCAAAATAATGTAACATGATTGTCAATGTAATTGGCGTAGGCTTATTTTAGTATTGAGAGTGAATTTGATGATTGTAAAGAGTTTAATTTATGATTTAAATGTTGTGTATGAGAAATGCATATTTTTAGGATATAAGGATCTCTTTGCAAACGGTGTTTGCAATTCATCCCTTCGGCTATAAAATGACCAAGCTGTCTGGTGAGCTTAGGGAATGGGTCGGTGAAATTGTGATCACCGGAATAGACATGTTATTCGGGGTAAACTTGCACCCATTGAGAAAAAAAGAATGAAGGAAGGCAAGAAGCAGTGGAACAGGGAATGAAATGCAGAAGTCAGCACCAGGAAGACATACGTGAGCAAGTAAGGAAGCCCAAAAATGACAGCCTTGAAGCGGTGGAGTAAATGAAAAGGCAGGAGACACCAGCAGGAAGATGTGAAGGAAGGCCAACAATAACAGGCTTGAAGTGGTGCAGTAAAGAAGAAGGGAGCAGTGAGCAGCTGAGGAAAGTAAGGAAGCGAGTGAGGAGGTACATGACTGTGGGATGTTGTTAATGCAGACAGGCCTTGTGCGTCTCTGCCATGAAATAAATCCTCTGTTAATGGAAATAAGGAATGAAACTGACGAAAAGAGAGGTCAGTTCCGAAAGTTCCTTACGGCATAATGGTGAGAACTGCCAAAAAGAAGACGTTATTTTTGAAAGTTTGTTACGGGACACGGTGTGAAATGAAATATACTTAAAATTTTTGTACATACAGTGTAAAGGATGAGCATGGGAAATTTGGGCTTCCTACATATATTGGAAGTCACAGAAATAGTGAGGAGGGGTTTCCTTTCCCCTATCTATATACAGTATACAGTTTAGGGGGTACACCTGTTTCCCTCCTTGGGTGTTGCAATAGGACATGAAACATACCTAACTTTTGTAAGTGCACTGCTAGGAATGAGCACATGAAATTTCAGCTTCCCACCTATATGGAAAGTGGGAGAATTAGTGACGAGTCAGTGAGGGCTTTACCTTTTATATGTATAGATATCTCCATAAAACAATGAAATAGTTTAAAATTTGCATTATTAAGTTTGTCGACTTAATATTTTCATGTCATGTATTTATAAAATAATTGGCAAATGCGTCTACAAAACTTAATTAAAAAAAAAAAAGGGCAAGTCTGGCCGCAAAATTACTACAACAGGCTCTTCTGTGACTATTCCAGCCCAATGGATCCTAGCATTGTCTCATGGAAATAATCACAATGCCTTTAACACAAGAGAATTTTTAGATATTAAATTGTGATATAATCTCACAAAAGCATTATGGTATTGTAGTAGCTAGCTGATTGCCCTAAAGATGGGCAAGACTGGATGTATTAATGACATCAACCTGTCACACAGGTTCACTGAGCATACCTATAAGTCTAGTTTTGGGAAAGTCTGTGCTACATTCTTTAAGGCCGCGAAGACTTAAAAATGACAGTAAAGACTTTCAGAGTAGAGAATAAATGAAAAGGATCTGGCTGCAAACCTCTCTGCAGCTGCTCCAGCCACACAATGCTGTGACATCATACAGGAACCTGAACGAAACCACAGGGTCCTGTGGCTGGAGCAGCCACAACACGGTCTGCTGATGGAGGTCTGCAGCCAGACTCTATTGGGGAGCCTGACATTTTAAGAGCTTGCTTCTCCCACCTGAAAGGCAGTGTGGGCACCAACCTTTACAAGCATTTAATGACCATACTAATCACAGTCCTGGCAAAAGTAAATGATTAATGAGAGAAATAATCACACTTATACTGTATGAATTTCTGAGTTATACAGTGTATTTATATATTAACACAATATGATGAAAAACAATATGATTAAAACAAAAGAAATATTTTTTAACACAAATCATTTGAGAAGATTTAGCATATTTATTGTGCAAATAAGAACAGAAATAAATTTTTTTCCTAGAGTATGCATGCTATGTCTCTGCATCCTCCCTGGGGAGGGCACTTATTTTTTTTGTCAGTACTCATTTTTTTACTGGATGATCTGTTGCAAAATTACTGAGTTACACCCCGAGCTTATGGTTTAGAATGGTCTTAAAAATCATAGCCAATGGGCAATAAATATTAACCAAGCAGAGCCACTTTTGATAGTCTCTGTTCTTTACTTTCTATTGGTTTAGTGATGCAGCAGTAAAAGTAGTTTGATATTTCTCTTTCTGGTCAAAGAATCAATGACACAAATGTTTTTCTTTTGCACCAAATGCATGGAAGAGACAGGGTCAGATTAAGTGAAAGGTCACACCAAAATAGTCATAGGTGGCAAAGTTCTGGTATTTTAAAGTGAAAAGCAAAGGCCCAATCCAGATCGCTGTAAAATCTTTGGGTTTCTCTTCCCTTACCAGCCAAAGAAGGTCAACGATGCAGATTTAAATCTTTGGTGTGCATTACATCATACTAATAATGTACATGGTCCTAACACTTCAAGTTTAGTTTAATGTCAGTATTTCTCTGTTTGTCACTCTTTAGCCTACGGCAGAATTTGGTCATTGCCCTCTTGCATGTTGGTGACAGAAGAAGGCTAGTGGTAGGAAGTGCATCTAACCATAAAAGTCTCTGCTCAAATACCCCCATGATTTTGGGGGAAATCAGTCCTTCTGGGTAAACCCTGAAAATGGCTGTTAACATGTCAGAAAGGGAAAATCGTAAACCAAAAAAGCCTTATACTGCACTGAACAGATCATACTCTTGGTAAAATGTGAATCCTTTAGCAGTGATGGAAAGTTGTTAGAAAAGTAAATGTAGTATGATGTGAAATAATGGAAAAACTTCAGCAGGGTTTACAATCATTTTGTTTTTACTGATGAGAAATTACATTTCTACACCTAAAAAAAGAAGAGGTATATAATACTCATATGTGCACTGTGCATATGTATCTTTTTCATGCTTAATTAACTTTTAAGTCTATTGTCTCTGGTTATGTCATACAGTAATAAGATACATTTCCTATTTCTTACTGAATGACTTGTTTAATTAAACACTTTTTTTCCCGTGGTGAGGAATTATGAATGATACAGCCATATCCAACATTCCAAGGTAGATTTTTTTTTCTATCAATATCTTTAATTCTTTTTTGTGAAATGTTTTACAAACTTTCTTAAATTGTTTTCCATATTTGGCTTTTAATCATATTATTTTAAGGTATATTTGATTGAATTTATTGGGTTTATAAAGTGTCTAATGCAAAAGACTTTACTACAATGTACCAAAGAACATTGAAATTTGTTTGTTTGTTTTTTTTTTTTTGCGCTTATTAAAGACTTTAGACATAATACAAGCAAGCAGTTTCTCTTTGCTTGAATGGTGATCTCTTCAAAGGTCATTTCCACAGGGATCCTGGGGTCCTTACCTCACATGGAGTGTGGAAGACACTCATCTCAGCAAATCAAGCCAAAGGGAAACTCGACAGGCCTGTACTTATGATGGCATGTTCCATTTGAACCCTGCTCTATATGGTACACACAATGTCCAAACAGCATGTTCTTGTGCTTAAACAGCAACATACAGTAGATAAGCAGAAGATAAAATCATGGTGTTCAGGCAAATCTATTCACCCATCTCTTACTGGATCTAGTCGTTGCTTGCAGATAAAGATAAAGACCCTCTAATGTATCATAGTTTTCAGTGGATTTGCTGTTTTATGGGCATCTGCATATCAATACCCAAGTGGACATCATCAACTGATGAGTGAAAAATAAGATTTAAAATCAGATTATGTATGATTGTAATCAAAATATTAATTATAATTATCTGAATTTCTTGACTTAATGTATTAATTTTTTAATTTATGAGTACTCCTTTAGAGTACTGTTAATTTTGCCAATTCTATACATGGAAGATACTGAATTACTTCTATATGATCATCATCTCTAATATTTCAAAGGTGTTTTATTTTTTTTTTTCACTTCAATGCATATTGACTAATGATATTCTGCATTTGTCTTGTCTTCAATAATTGAATTTAAGTTTGGAAAGTACAAATAAATATTTTAGATTGGTATAATTATCTGTTATTATTTTACATTTGTAAGTTTGTGTAAATGTTTTCCAGCCTGTTTTCTAAGAAGACTGTAGTACAAGAACACATCATATTAAAAAGAATTATGCTTAGGAGCAACACTCTGCATTTCTTACTAGGATGGACTCTTTCAACAGTACAAGTAAGATGACAAATGTGTCATTATTTAATATTCATACCTGTGTGATTTAAATGAATGAATGTGTTGTACTGATAACAAAAAGTCATAAATCAACTTCTAAATATGTGTGCATATATACAACAAATATCTTGTTTATTTTATAAAAGTTAAATACATATATTTTTAATACAATAAAGTCTTAAATAAATTACACTGAGAAAAGATATGTCACATTTGTTGTCGAGCTATACACATTTCTGATATTCTTATTAGTATTACAAATTTTTATTTTATTTCCTAATAGGAGAACATTACAATGGCATTCTACTCAATCAAACAAATAATAATATCACAGATAAAACTATTTACTTAAAAATCAATACACAGGAAACAGAAGGAAAAACAGAAAAGCAAAACAAGATTGTCTCAACTAAAAAGAGAGAAAAAAAACCAAACTATTTTAAATACAATCAAAAAATAGCATAAGAGACTTAGTCACAGGCCCAGCATGTTTATTCTACAATAATATTAATGAATTCTTGCCATGTTTAAAAAAGGTTTTGGAAATGTCCTCTAAGAGAAAATTTAAATTTTTTTTAATACAGAATAATATATATAATACAGAACGTCATATATCCACTGAGATATAGAAGGTTGGGATTTTTCATTTAAGCAGAATAAGTCAGTGTGCTGGTAGTGTAGAATAAAATATTACAATTGATTTATCCCTGTCCACTTTAATCTTATCTGGGAGTACAGCCTTGAAGAAGGGGCCTGAGTTGCCTGGAAAGCTTGCATATTGTAATCTTTTTAGATAGCCAATAAAAGGGGTCATTTTGCTATAATTCTCGATACTGCAGTAACAAAGGTAATTTAAAATAGCAGCACTAAAGGGAAAACAAAGAGCACAAGAACCAAAAAGTAATGATAAAATATTAGTTTCAAAACTAAAAAGAAACAGCAAAATGAAAGTCAAAGTGGGATCCAGAATGTTTAAAACCTCAGGAAAAAAAATACAAAGTCTCAGAAAAAAAATATTTCTAAAACCTTACAAAAATGACAGATTTTGAAAAAATCACAACAGAGTGTGTGTGGAATGATTTGGCAGGGAGACAAAGTTGTGAAATAAAAGGAACTGTTTCAGAATTTTGTGCCTCCTGCAAAATATATTTTCTAATTATATTACCATATACATAAAGAGTAAAAAACTTTCTATATAAAATAATGAAGATTAATAGGAAGGCATAAAAATAAGCAAAGCTTGAACACAAATTCTTCCCTAAATATGTACCAAAAATTTCATGAATTTCTTGTTTGACACATATTAATTAAAGCACCATTTAATTTAAATATCAAGATCAAATATGCCTAAATTGACCAGAAATTGATGATAATAAGAACTAAAATATGCTTTTGCAAAATAAATAAAACTATAACTCCATAATTCAAGGTTTGCTATCATCATTTTATGCCAAGCTGAATTGTTAATCTTCTTATATTAAGAATTTGCATGGAAAATACATTAGCAAGTTCCCATTGTAGCACAAGGGAATAAAGTATTAAGCTTTGGAGATGAACTTTGTTCCTTAGTATCCGTTGTTGTGCTAAGCGCTACTCATTCTTGTCTGTGAAATCGTGATCAGCAATATGTATTTTTCATGCTGGAGGAACAGCTTTTGCAGGAGACAGAGGTGTCAATCAACTAATAACAAATGTTAAAATATAATTACATTTCGATGTTTCTGGGTTCGCTTCCCGAGTCCTCCCTGCATGGCGTTTGCATGTTCTTCCCGTGTCTGCGTGGGTTTCCTCCCACAGTCCAAAGACATGTGGGTTAGGTGCACTGGTGATTCTAAATTGTTCCTAGTGTGTGCTTAGTGCGTGGGTGTGTGTGTCCTGCGGTGGGTTGGCGCCCTGCCCGGGATTAGTCCCTACCTTGCACCCTGTGTTGGTTGGGATTGGCTCCAGCAGACCCCCGTGACCTTGTGTTAGGATATAGCGGGTTGGAGGATGAGTGACTTCAATGTTTCTGTTCTTTGGTATCAGAATGAAGTCAATCTGTATGTGGCAAACTAATACAAATATTGTGCATTTATTTTAGAATTCTAATCAAACCATTACAAATATCAGTTTATTTTTAAATGAACAAAACAAAATATTTTAGTTTCTCAAACACTTTTAATAGAGAGCATTTGCAAACTTATAAAATATAATAATACAGTATAAATATAAAATCAGTATGCATGCAACCAAAATAAATACCTCCAACAATTAAATTCCTTAATACTCTCTGAAATTTTAGGTAACAGTTTGAATAGGAGGAAACTGTAGTAGTAGTAATGGTAGTGGTATAGTGAGTACAGAGTACAATGAAATTCTTTCCGACCACAGAACATATCTCCTCTCTCTAGCACCATGATAAACAAGAATGTATTTAATACAATTGTTAAAACAACATAAATATGTTCTAAAAAGATATATCCATATACTGTATCTATATACAGTATATATATATATATACAGTATATATATATATATATATATATATATATATGGTCAACGTATATATCTCTCTTTCTCTCTCTATATCTATATGGTTCTATTCAATAAGGGCGCGCACAAAAAGGCGACCTTCAAAAGGGCGACCTCAATTGGGCGCGGAGAATAAAAGCGCACATAAATAAAAGCGATCTTCAAAAAGGTGACCTCAGTTGAGCACGGCAAATAAAGGCATTCGTAGAGAATTTAGTTGAAATGGCTCTGGAATATGTGAAGAGCAACAAAGGTGCAGATCTACTCGTAGTCGAAGGCTATACATTCAGAAAGGAGAAAACTATCAACGGGAAACACATCTGGAAATGCACTGAATATAGGATTGGAAAATGTTCGTCTCACTGTCATACCAAAAATGTCATTGCCTTAATCTAATTTTCTGTAATTTTGAAAACAACGAAATATAGAGAGCTTTAGAAATAGTTCGTTAGAAGTTCATGCATTAATTAATTGGATGTTTTAATATTCTTGCTTTCACCTTTTTATACGTTCAATCATTGCCTTTATCTAATAAATTTTCTGTAATAATTTTGTTGCGTTTGCCTTTATTCGCTGCGCCCAATTGACGTCACCCTTTTGAAGCACTCCTTTATTTATGCGCGCTTTTATTTGGCGCTCAATTGAGGTCGCCCTTTTGAAGGTCACCTTTTTGTGCGCGCCCTTATTGACAGATACCTATTTCCATCCATCCATCCATTTTCCAACTCGCTGAATCCGAACACAGGGTCACGGGGGTCCGCTGGAGCCAATCCCAGCCAACACAGGGCACAAGGCAGGAACCAATCCCGGGCAGGGTGCCAACCCACCGCAGGGATACCTATTTATATATCTATATCATATATTGTGGAATATGACCCGGACACAGACAGGCAGACACGTTTAAATCACCCCACACGTTTATTTTGGGTTTCCATATTTACAATTCACTACTCACAAGCCCCAGTACCCCACAATCCAGGCCTTATCACAATGCCTTCTTTCTCTGTCTCTTCAGACCGCCTCCTTCTCTCCTTCAACAACCTTGTCCTCTCTTCCACCCGACTCAAGTCCATCTCTGAAGGGAGGCGGCCCCTTTAAATAAGCACCCGGATGTGCTGCAGGTGTTCCCGGCAATCTCCCACCAACACGCCCCAGTGTGGCGGAAGTGCCAGCTGTCTCCCCGGAAGCACTCCGGGTGTCCCTGTTCCTCTTCCCCCCAGCACTTCCTGGTGTGGCGGAAGTGCTGCGGTCCAGTGTCCTCCAGGTATTGGGGTCCCCCTGGCGGTGACCACGGGCCCCTACAGGGTCGAGCTTCCCAGCTCTGTACCCGCGGTCCCGAGGAGGAATAAGCCCTCCTCCTGTCTTCCTGGGCGTCCCGGGTGGGTACCACCCCCATCCGGGCACCACAATATATATATCTATATAAATATCTATATCTATATATCTGTCTATCTATATATTATATATATATATATATATATATATATATATATATATATATATATATATATATATATACACACGAGGGGGGACCCAAAAATAACCGGAATTTTGTTGTTGTTAGGTTATTTATTTATTTCCGGTTATTTTTGGGTCCCTCCTCGTATATATAGTTAGGTCCATAAATATTTGGACAGAGACAACTTTTTTCTAATTTTGGTTGTGTACATTACCACAATGAATTTTAAGTGAAACAACTCAGATGCAGTTGAAGTGCAGACTTTCAGCTTTAATTCAGTGGGGTGAACAAAATGATTGCATAAAAATGTGAGGCAACTAAAGCATTTTTTTAACACAATCCCTTCATTTCAGGGGCTCAAAAGTAATTGGACAAATTAAATAACTGGAAATAAAATGTTAATTTCTAATACTTGGTTGAAAACCCTTTGCTGGCAATGACAGTCTGAAGTCTTGAACTCATGGACATCACCAGATGCTGGGTTTCCTCCTTTTTAATGCTCTGCCAGGTCTTTACTGCAGCGGCTTTCAGTTGCTGTTTGTTTGTGGGCCTTTCTGTCCGAAGTTTAGTCCTCAAGTGAATTGCATGCTCAGTTGGGTTAAGAGCAGGTGACTGACTTGGCCATTCAAGAATTTTCCACTTCTTTGCTTTAATAAACTCCTGGGTTGCTTTGGCTGTATGTTTTGGGTCATTGTCCATCTGTATCCTGAAACGCCGCTCAATCAATTTGACTGCATTTAGCTGGATTTGAGCAGACAGTATGTCTCTGAACACCTCAGAATTCATTCGGCTGCTTCTGTCCTGTGTCACATCATCAATAAACACTAGTGTCCCAGTGCCACTGGCATCCATGCACGCCCAAGCCATCACACTGCCTCTACCGTGTTTTACAGATGATGTGGTATGCTTTGGATAATGAGCTGTTCCACGCCTTCTCCATACTTTTTTCTTGCCATCATTCTGGTAGAGGTTGATCTTGGTTTCATCTGTCCAAAGAATGTTTTTCCAGAACTGTGCTGGCTTTTTTAGATGTTCATTAGCAAAGTCCAATCTAGCCTTTCTATTCTTGAGGCTTATGAGTGGCTTGCACCTTGCAGTGCACCCTCTGTATTTACTTTCATGCAGTCTTCTCTTTATGGTAGACTTGGATACCGATACGCCTACACCCTGGAGAGTGTTGTTCACTTGGTTGGCTGTTGTGAAGGGGTGTCTCTTCAGCATGGAAAAGATCCTGCGATCATCCACCACCGTTGTCTTCCGTGGACATTCAGGTCTTTTTGCGTTGATGAGTTCACCAGTGCTTTCTTACTTTCTCAGGATGTACCAAACTGTAGATTTTGCCACTCACAATATTGTAGCAATTTCTCGGATGGGTTTTTTCTGTTTTCGCAGCTTAAGGATGGCTTCTTTCACCTGCATGGAGAGCTCCTTTGACTGCATGTTGTCTGTTCACAGCAAAATCTTCCACATGCAAGCACCACACCTCAAATCAACTCCAGGCCTTTTGTCTGCTAAATTGATAATGACATAACAACGGACTTGCCCACACCTGTCAATGAAATAGCCTTTGAGTCAATTGTCCAATTACTTTTGAGCCCCTGAAATGAAGGGATTGTCTTAAAAAAATGCTTTAGTTGCCTCACATTTTTAGGCAATCATTTTGTTCACCCCACGGAATTAAAGCTGAAAGTCTGCACTTCAACTGCATCTGGGTTGTTTCATTTAAAATTCATTGTGGTAACGTACAGAACCAAAATTAGAAAAAAGTTGTCTCTGTCCAAATATTTATGGACCTAACTGTATGTACGTATATTATCCATCCATCCATTTTCCAACCCGCTGAATCCGAACACAGGGTCACAGGGGTCTGCTGGAGCCAATCCCAGCCAACACAGAGCACAAGGCAGGGAACCAATTCTGGGCAGGGTGCCAACCCACCACAGACGTATATTATATATACTGTATATATATATATATATATATATATATATATATATATATATATATATATATATATATATATATTGTCACTAGAATGAATCGGAGACATCATAAAGGGTTGGGGCAGCCACCCTTATATTATGCTCGGCTGCAAAATTGCTCTTTTTATGTACACGATGTGTATAGTTCAGAGTCCAGAACAGAACTGCCTGTACTGAGGCAAGATGGCAGTTTTAAAGGGTTGGAAAGGAAATGACATCAGCGTTGCAGGAACTGGGAGTGGCGTCCTCATCTCCGGAAGTGTCGTCATCTTTGGGGCCGTCCAGAGGCGGGATTTCCCGGGAAAGGTCTGCAAGGGACTGAGAGAGATAGTCAGTACACTCTGCCACCCCCTGGCCTGGCGTAGAATTACAAGTATTTAGGCCCTTCAGCTGTTTCCCATGCGCACGTGTGTGACAAGGCCCCCCCCTTAGCCCAGACCCACTGGGTCGGGCGGACCTGTCCGAGAGGTCGTGGACTCGAGAGAAAGCATCCGCATTGGCATGGAGAGAACCCTTCCGGTGAACAAGCGAGAACTTATAAGGTTGGAGGTCAAGAAACCACCTAGTGACCCGCGGATTTGACTCCTTGTGAAGGGCCATCCACTGGAGGGGTGCATGGTCTGTCACCAGAGTAAATTCACGGCCCAAGAGGTAGTACCTCAACTGCGTAATCGACCATTTTATCGCAAGAGCCTCCCGTTCCACTACGGCATATCTGGTCTCCCGATCCAACAGTTTCCGGCTCAGGTACATGACGGGGTGTTCAACACCATTGACACTTTGGCTCAGCACGGCCCCCAGGCCTGTGTCCGAAGCGTCTGTCTGGAGTATAAAAGGAAGTGCAAAGTTGGGTGCTTTCAATATGGGTGCTGACGTAAGGGCCTGTTTTAGGTCACAAAATGCAGCGGCAGTCTTGTCAGTCCATACCACATGGTTTGGGGCCCTCCTCTTTGTAAGGTCTGTCAAGGGTGCTGCTCTCTCGGAGAACCAGGGTACAAACCGGCGGTAGTACCCCGCTAACCCGAGAAAAGCCTGCACTTGTCTCTTGGTATTCGGATGGGGCCAGTTTAATATGGTATTAACTTTGGAGCACTGTGGTTTTACGGCACCACAACCCACCAGGTAGCCCAAATACTCAGCTTCTTTTAATCCAAAGAAACACTTCTTTGGGTTAATTCGAAGTCCGGCTTCACCCAGTGTCCGCAATACTGTTTCCACCTGCCGCACATGATCCCTCCATGTGCTGGAATAGAAGACAACGTCATCCAAATAGGCAGCACTAAACGCGTTATGGGGCCGGAGCACTCTGTCCACCAGACGCTGAAAAGTTGCCAGAGCCCCATGTAACCCGAATGGGAGGACCGTGTACTGCCAGTGCCCACTAGGGGTGCTAAATGCGGTCTTAGCCTTCGCGGAGTCCGTTAAAGGAACCTGCCAGTACCCTTTTGTCATGTCAAGTGTGGTCAAAAACTTCACTTATCCAAGTCTCTCGAGGAGGTCATCCACGCGAGGCATTGGATAGGCGTCAAATTGGGAGACTTGATTCAGTCGACGGAAGTCGTTGCAAAACCTCCAACTCCCATCGGGCTTACTGGCCAAGACAATTGGACTGGACCAGGGACTAAAACTTTCCTCAATCACACCTAGCTCCAGCATGCGCTTGATCTCAAGCTCCACTTCTGCCTTCTTTGCTTCGGGAAGCCGATAAGGGCGTTCTCGTACGACAACTCCGGGTTCTGTCACGATGTCGTGTGCAATCAGAGAGGTCCTTCCAGGTTGCTCACTTACTACCTCCGGAACGGACAAGATCGCTGTCTGAAGTTCCTGTCTCTGTTTGGCATTCAAGTCGGGACCAAAGTTAAGGCTGTCACTCTGAGCAAAGAAAGAGCGGGGCTGAGCGGAGGAGGGATCAGGGTCCCTCTCCTTCCACGGCTTCAGCAAGTTAACATGATACACCCGGTTGTTTCACCAAATAATCGACGAGCCCTTTCCTCTCCTTAACTTCATACGGGCCTTGCCAATGGGCAAGCAACTTCAAATGCGAGGTAGAGACCAACACCATGACGCGATCCCCTGGTTGGAACTCCCGGAGAACCGTGCCACGATCATAATAGTGGGCCTGTGCTGCTTGCGCCTCTTCCATGTGACTTTTTAAAATAGGTCTGATTTTCCCGAATCGATCGCGTAACTGTGCGATATACTCTAATATATTGACAGAGGGAAGAGCCTCTCCTTCCCATCCTTCTTTAAACACATCCAATAATCCTCGGGGTTGTCGTCCATACAACAGTTCAAAAGGGGAGAACCCCGTAGAGGCTTGTGGGACTTCCCGATAAGCAAAGAGTACGAGGGGGAGGAGCTGATCCCAGTTCCTCCCGTCCCCGCTGACCACCTTGTGCAGCATTTGCTTGAGAGTTTGATTGAACCTCTCGACAAGACCATCGGTTTAAGGATGATACACTGCGGTCCTTAAGTGCTTTATTTTGAGTAACTTGGCCGTTTCCTTGAATGTCGCCGAGGTAAAGTGCGTCCCTTGATCCGTAAGGATTTCTTTAGGGATCCCGACACGTGCAAACACACCCATTAGTTCCCGTGCGATAGCTTTAGTAGTGGCAGAGCGCAACGGAACTGCCTCTGGATATCGGGTAGCGTAATCTGCGAGGACTAATATATATTTATGTCCGAGGGCCGAGGGCTCCAGAGGTCCTACTATATCGACCCCAATACGCTCAAAGGGAACATCAATCAGGGGAAGGGAAACGAGAGAAGCGCGGTCCTTACTAGGAATTTGCCGTAATTGACATTCTGGACAAGAAATGCAAAAACGGTGAACCTCCTCATTTATTCCCGGCCCATAAAATCTGAGCTTAATCCGCTCTAAAGTCTTTTTGGTGCCTAGATGGCCTCCCAGGAGGTGGGCGTGTGCCAACTCACAAACCTGCTGCTGGTAGGTTCGTGGGATTAGCAGCAACTTCCGCACTCCGCCCTCATGATCAGCTACTCGATATAACAGATCGTTGTCAAGTACAAAGTGAGGACCGCGAGGCATGGGCAGATGAGTGCGTTGGCCATTGACAAGCACGACTGCATTTTTAGCAAACTTCAGGGAGTCGTCATTCCATTGTTCTCTCCTGAAAGACGCCGGTGTTTCATTGAATTGAAATTGTAACTCTGAGAGAGGGTCCGGTCTGACCTCAAGGGGCAGGGAGTCCTCCCGGCTCGTCGAGGCCCGAGCTGATGATGTGTTTATGTGCGACGGCCCAGGAACCTCCCCATCCTCCTCGGAGTCTACCATATCTCTTTCCTCTGGCAGGTTACACGGCGTGGAAACAGCCTGAGACGGGTTTGTTCCTTCTATGACTAGGCCTACTGAGTTACGAGGAGTGGTTATCAGTACACCGCATTTACTG
This sequence comes from Erpetoichthys calabaricus, assembly GCF_900747795.2. Classification (NCBI taxonomy): domain Eukaryota; kingdom Metazoa; phylum Chordata; class Cladistia; order Polypteriformes; family Polypteridae; genus Erpetoichthys; species Erpetoichthys calabaricus. Next base: position 139,897,581 of record NC_041401.2, on the reverse strand, counting down.
TCAGACCAGTCTCGCCCTAGGATTACAGGAAAAGGTGTGTGTGGGTGGACCGCCACAGAGAACTTTTTTACCACTCCCTCATAGCTGATGACACACAGGGCGGTTTTATACGAACGTGTTTCGCCGTGTATACACCGGATACTGGTCTTTTTTCTCGTCCCCTGTCGCGGTAGTACATAACGGCAATCAACAATAGAGATGTTGCTGCCGGAATCCAGAAGTGCTGTAACTCTAAGGCCATTGATTATTACCACTCCCGTATGACCAGTAGCCAGGGGGTTCGTAAGTGCACATAACCGTCCTCCCTTCTTCCACCCGCATTCCTCCACGCTCCCGCGCGAGCGGCCCACCCCGCGCCCCGGGGACATCGGGACAGGCTTCGGGTTATATGGAAGGGACTTATACAGTGGGACGTAATCCCTACGGAGTCCACTAGAGCAGGGGTCCCCAACCCCCGGTCCACTACCGGGCCGCAGCCGTCTGACAGCTGGGCCGCGAGAGAACTGCCAGCAATGGAGACTCACTCAGACTTTTCAGAACGCTTGGGGGTCAGGGCTTTGCAGTGGCGCAGAGAGAGGAGAGAGACCGAGGTGAGAGAGTATTACAACAAAGTATTTTTATGGTCCCGACAGTTTCCCCATATGACACGAGTCTATAGAAATCGTGTTACTACGAAGAACATTCAGCAGATGCTTTCATTACAAAGAAGTGACCTTGAAATGCTTGAACGAATCATCCACAGAGCAGTTAGATCTGTGGTTGCAGCTCAGTTGTGCATGTTTGCACAACGATCCCCAAACAGAAACATTGTAAAAAAAACCTCTTTCTTCGAACTTTCCTCGTACTGTTTTTTTTTTTTTTTGCTGTTTTTGTTTTCTGTGGTTTTCAGCGATACCTTTTGCTTATTGCTTGTCAACATTTGAAAAACATCCATTGGAATTTAACTCATTGTCACCCTCCTATAGAAACGGCAGACAAGAAAAAAAGATAGCAGTGTTAATGTTTGTGATGTGCAATCTGTTGGAATGACAAATGCAAAGCATATGTCTTTGTTATATGCAAAAAAAGAAGAAAAATCTCGGGTTGCAAACGTATGCGAACTGCTTAATAACTTAATAATAACAGAAATGTTATGTAAATTGTGTATAAAACTGCACAAACCCCCCCACCCCACCCCCCCGACCGGTCCGTGGAAAAATTTGCATCTAATAAAGTGGTCCTTGCTGTCAAAAAGGTTGGGGACCACTGCACTAGAGGACCATTCTGCTCTTACAGATTGTGAGGCTGGCTTAGGTCTTATTTGAGCTATTAGCTCGTCCATGGAATGGAAGTCTCCCCAGACCGGCTGAGCAAAGTTATTGGGAAGACCTTGAAGCAAGATAAAGCAGGCTACCTGCTGAACAATTTGTCTAGTGTTTAGCTCAAAGGGTCTTAGCCATTGAGCCACTATTTCCCAGAGAGCATAAGCTTGCCCCTGGGTTGATCTCTCAGGATCATATTCCCAAGTCTGTAGGGATTTTACCTGCTGGTCTGGGGATAGCCCATATGTCTCTAGGACCTTGGTCCCAACGGGCAGCTCAGTACTCTCCTCTGAGAAAACATAGTAAGCCCTTTTTGTTTTCCCCTCAGGAACCAGCCCACGTTGGTGGGTCTCCTCCACATTCTCCCTGTCTAGGACTAGGGGCTCGTTGTCCCTTGGTGGGAGCGAAGCCTGCACCGTGCCACTCCGGACCGCTGAGCACGCCACCCACCTGGAAACACGGCCCCGGTACTCTCCTACCTGAGTACTTTCATGGCTCCTTCCCGGTTTCTTCTGGGAAAGCTGCATCCTGCTGACTACTCCACTGTCACAAGAATGAATCGGAGACATCATAAAGGGTTGGGGCAGCCACCCGTATATTATACTCGGCTGCAAAATTGCTCTTTTTATGTACATGATGTGTATAGTTCAGAGTCCAGAACAGAACTGCCTGTACTGAGGCAAATTGGCAGTTTTAAAGGGTTGGAAACGAAATGACGTCAGCGTTGCAGGAACTGGGAGTGGCGTCCTCGTCTCCGGAAGTGACGTCATCCTTGGGGCCGACAAGGGGCGGGATTTCCCGGGAAAGGTCTGCAAGGGACTGACAGAGATAGTCAGTACACTCCGCCGCCCCCTGGCCTGGTGTAGAATTACAAGTATTCAGGCCCTTCAGCTGTTTCACATGCGCACGTGTGTGACAATATATATATATATATATATATAAGTATCCCGTGCTTTACATTTTCCATACTCTAATTGATACATTGAAACATTATCATTCATTATTACATTTCTTTCAAAAAAAAAAAAAACTATACACAGGTCAATGTCTCATAAATCTTGTAAACATTCATTTATTTCAAATGAGAGATTATTAAATGGTACAGGGACTCGTTATACAGTGCAATGACCACTGGCAACAAGAACCTTATATGCAGCTCTCTGTAGCAGTACACTTGGACTATTTTGTTGCTGAAAGTACTCCTCTACTCGGCCAGAATAGGCCACAGACAGTTACTGTCCATGTTACTTCTCTCGACTGCTGCTTCTAAAAAGCACAGACCGATTTAAAGGGGAGAGAGGCAGACTTCAGGACAAATGAGGGTCAGCATGATTACATTTACAGCCATATGGTCTAGGATTCATTTGCTATCCTGGCCACTGTCTTTGGAGAATATGAATGTTGTCATGTTGTTCCTTCCTGGATTATTCCTCTGTGTTCCTACCACCTCTCATACCCTAGACACGTGCGTTAGGTTGCTTGGCATTCTGAAACTGTAGACTATAGTTCAGTAGTTAACACTTGTGCATCTGTTAGTCATTTACTAACACTTAATAAAATCTTAAGAATTTCTTTGTGCTACCTACTAGCAACAGATTAAGAAATGAACCATAGCAAGTCCTTAATGCCCTTGTTCTAGTGTTACCAAACATCTTACTGTATGTCTGCTAATATTCTACCCATCTACATACCAAATTGGCCTGATCTATTTTGAGAGTGTATCCTGCAAGTGTTTAACACGAGGCAGGAATCACTCTTGGTTGGGGTGCTAATAAACTTAAAATGAAAACTCCTCAATTTGGGCTGGTGTATTTAATCTTTTTTTAAAGCATCTGAGCTTAGTGCACTTTTGTTAAAGCTTTTGTGGAAGTAAAAAAAACTCAGAGGAAGACAGGATAAGTTGAATCAATTAGATTTTTATTCAGTCATAGATGAGTATGTGGATTCTACATTGCAAGGCAGAAGAGCAAAATTACATTTTTTTCTATTAGTGTTTTATATTTTCTTCTTCCTCCCCCTTATTTCTTTAAAAATAAACATAATATTGATTACTTAAGCATTTTATTTAAGTACGCTAAAGGGCTATCTGTTCTTATTTTTTTCACTTGTCAGATAGACTGTAAAGAAGGAAAGGTCAGCTCTCTTGTGTCAAATAGACGTGTTCCTAAGAAACTGGAAATCTTCCTAAGTCAGCTTACTGGACCCTGTCTTATGACAGACACCTATATGAATAACCTGTCGTTATAGCAAAACGGCTTTGTCAGCTATTAACCCTTAGTAGCTTGCAAGCAGTTATTTTTTTTTCCCCCCACAGTTCCACCATTCTTTTTTTTTTTAACTGTCCGTGGAAAAGTTAAAGCATTGGGTGTTGTCTATCTGATAATTATATTCAGGGACTGGAGATATAAGAAGAAATTGATGTGCCACAAAATGGGTGATAAGGGAACGGACACAGGGAAGTACACAACAAAGGAGTAGACCAACAATAAGAAGGACAGTGCCTACCGTTATAGTGAACTGAGTACGGGACACTTTCCAGCGAATGAAACCAGTCAAAAATTGACGTAGATGCAGTGACATGATCAATAAATTCTTTTTGGAGCGACTTTAGCTTGTTAAGGGCCATAGTAAAGGTCCCATTAGAAGCAGTAGTCTTAGGAATAAAAGTGCAACATTTCTCTACAAACATGACACATACTCCCCCCTTTACGGCAAAAAGCATGTCTAAAGCAATGCGATTTTGCCAAGTCATTTTAGATGTGGTGTCCAGCTGACTTCCTAGGGTGGTATGTGTTTCAATTGTAAAATGAACTAATCGTTGTTGAGTATAATACAGGTAATTAATCCATTTGGTATTTTTAGCAATTGCAGCGCCACGTATTATAGATGAAAAGAAAACCAAAGTCTCATCTAAAGCTTTAAAATGATGAGGAATGCCCTTAGGTTGCCAGATATAACTGAACCAGATTCCGGAGTCTGAATCAGAACGGAGAGAAGGAAGGGAGAGAGAACGAATGTGCTGGTGTGAAGAAATATGATTTAATAATATAATAAAAAAAAAAACAGAGAGCATAACTCTTGCACATAGTCCAGTCCAATTACGAGGCAGCAAACCCCGTAATACGGAACCATCTGGTTTAGGTCCACAAATCCAGAAAATATCTGCCAACTTGCGACGTTGGGCCCGCCCTGATCTACACTTATCTCTTTGGACGGTCTCATTGGTTAGGCCACTACTAATACAGACGCCCCCTGGGCCGGATAAATTAAAAATGGTGTGGCAGGGACCGGTAATGTTTCCTACTGATTCGTTTCCTCCTGTATTTTTTGAAAACACTCAAATTTACTGTCTGGAAAATAAGCAACTGGCCAGTGGACTCATTGTGGTGATTGGTCACCAAGTAAAATTGTTATAACTACACATTAAAGAAGAGATAGAATTATTACTTGAACCAGAGCCCACAATGCAAAAGAAAGGACAACTAGTTTTTCTATGACATAACATAAAAGCTGAACAAGTAATTGGGTTACAGTGATCCCTCGCTATATCGCGCTTCGCCTTTCGCGGCTTCACTCCATCGCGGATTTTATATGTAAGCATATTTAAATATATATCGCGGATTTTTCGCTGCTTCGCGGGTTTCTGCGGACAATGGGTCTTTTAATTTCTGGTACATGCTTCCTCAGTTGGTTTGCCCAGTTGATTTCATACAAGGGACGCTATTGGCAGATGGCTGAGAAGCTATCCAGCTTACTTTCTCTCTCTCTCTCTCTTGCGCTGACGTAGGGGGGTGTGAGCAGGGGGGCTGTGCGCAGCTGCTTCCTGAAGGACATGCTGCACGGAGCTTCGCATACTTAAAAGCTCAAAGGGCACGTATTGATTTTTTTTATCTGTCTCTCTCTATCTCTCTCTCTCTCTCTTCCTGCTCCTGACAGAGGGGTGTGAGCTGCCGCCTTCAACAGCTTTGTACCGGCGGTGCTTCGCATACTTAAAAGCCAAAAAGCCCTATTGATTTTTTTATTGACTGCTTGCTTTGCACTCCTTTGAAAAGGAAGATATGTTTGCACTTTTAATTGTGAGACAGAACTGTCATCTCTGTCTTGTCATGGAGCACAGTTTAAACTTTTGAAAAAGAGACAAATGTTTGTATGCAGTGTTTGAATAACGTTCCTGTCTCTCTACAACCTCCTGTGTTTCTGCGCAAATCTGTGACCCAAGCATGACATTCTAAAAATAACCATATAAACAGATGGTTTCTACTTCGCGGATTTTCCTATTTCGCGGGTGGCTCTGGAACACAACCCCCGCGATGGAGGAGGGATTACTGTATATGGTAAAGGGACTGCTAAGAGGGTTGGTCGTGATGCAGTGCAAACATAACAAGAAGTCTTATGAATTAACAATGTAGAGTAATTAACCCATTGATACCAGGTATTATCCTGATGATGGTAAGGAGAATACAGATCCAAAAGTGCCGAACTTAAAGTACAAAAAAGAAAACAGAAAAAAAAAGAAATACATGATGTAGAACAATCAGTTTGCTCCAGTCCACTTTTTGCAATGGGAAACGTGTGTCCAGGAGGGAAGTCCTTCCACTTTCACAACATGTGGAGTGCTAAGGAGTACTTGGAATGGTCCTCTCCACCTGGGTTGGTGCCAGTGTTTTCGTCCTGTGTCTCTAATGAGGACCCAAGTCCCAATTGGTATAAGTATGTGCAATTCAGGTAACGAAGTAGTTCTCCACATTTCCCTCACGTGTTCATGCACTGTCTGTAAGGCACTTCGCAGACCTGAAAGAAAAGATGCAAGATCATTGTCGACTGTATGGAGAGTGACTTTACCTTGTGGCAGGCACATTCGCATAGGGTGGCCAGTAAAATCTCAAAAGGAGAGAGTCCTATCTGACAATGAGTCCTTCTCCGCAGACCAGCCAGAGCCAAAGGCAATGCATCAGGCCAAGATAGGCCTGTAAGTTCACAGATTTTTGCCAATTTTAATTTCAAGGTGAAGTTTACACGCTCCACCATCCCTCCACTCTGTGGATGGTATTTGCAGTAGTGGAAAACATCAATCTGCAGCCACTAAGAAAGTTCTTGTAACAAAGTATTTATAAAGTGAGTGCCATTATCAGTTTGCAATTTCTTAGGCAAACCCCAACGTGGGATGATTTCTTTAACTTGCGCTTTGGCCACTGACTTGGCATCTGCATGCTGACACGGGAAGGCTTCCACCCAGCGAGAGAAAACGTAGATGATTACTAAACAGAATTTATAGCCATGAGACGGGGTTAGTTCAATAAAATCCATCTGCAGATGTTCAAAAGGGCCCTCTGGCATTGGTGTTACAGCCGGACTTACCTGCAATCTTTTTCCTACATTAAACCTTTGGTATAGTGCACACCTCCTACAGAACTGAGCAACAAAATTGAAAAATTTGGGGCATACCAGGATTGTTGCACCTGTGCCATCATTGCGTCTCTGGGATCTTAGTCCAGACCATGTGCAGCCTTTGCAATACCTGGAAAAGAAGCTTTTGGGAGAAAAGGATTTTTGGTTAATGGATGAATGCCTTTTGGGTCTTTTTCTGCACCCTCTTTCTGCCATGTCTTTTATCTCCTTTTCCATTGCTACATTTTGTAGAGATAAAACTGTATCCTCGGGTGACACTCGTTTCTCCTCGGCTTCCTTTGCCCACATGTCTAATTGCGTATTTCCTTCACTCACTGGATTTGTTTTCCCCGTGTGATCTTCACACTTCACTATCACAAGCCCAGCTGTCAAATGAGATGTTCTTGCCTGTACTAAGATGGAATGTACAGCATGTGGTACCTTAACAGTTAACGGACTCATGAGAACAACATCTGAGCATGCTAATATGGCCTCTGTTGTTGCAGCAGCTGCTTTCAAACAGGTCAGGATTGTAGCAGCCACTGGATCCAGTTTTTTACAATAGTATGCGACCGGTCTTTGTCCATCTCCATGTTGTTGAGTTAGTACTGCAGTCATTTTTGTTATGATATGGATTTTTCTAATACCGCAACACCAGTTTAAATAGCCTAAACAACGCTCAGAACGTGGCGCACCGGGAAACTGTTTAAGGGGGGACCATTTTCACTGCTACACCACTAAACACGCATGCAACGGAGTACATGTGTTAGTGGAGGTATTGCGCGGGAGGACCTTTTTCACTGCTACACCGCTAAACACACATGCAACGGAGTACATGCGTTAGTGGAGGTATTGTGCGGTGAAAATGGACAGAGAACATTCCGAAACTGAAGCTGTAGCAGACGATAAAGTTGAACATGATGACACAGAAGAACTTTTGCCGAAAAAAGGAGTCGTGTCTGTTGTCTGGAGATACTTTGGTTTTTAAAAGGTCGGATTTGGACCATTATTGTTTTCAAATGTGTGAATACTGTTTCTATAGTACTGGATAATACTGCAAGCCAAGTAGCACTTGTTTTATTTTTTTTTTCAATACTGTGTAAAGTATCTGGGTACTGTGTAATAGTGTGACGATGCAGGCCCCCTACAGACTCCCTCTTCCCACATGGGAGTCTGTTGAACCAACAGCGTTGAAAGTTATGACTGAGATGAGCTGACAAATCTCACTGAAGCCAGGAGATGGTGGAAAGTGCTCAAGTGCTTTTATTAAAAACAGTCAAAAGTAAAACCAAAACTGTCCATTATGCAGTGTTAAAAAAAAAAACAGTATCTAAATAAATAGCAAATCCATAAAACCAGTGAAACGTGGGGATAAAATCCATAATAAATAAATCCGTTAAAATGCAGTCTCTCTCTTCAACCGATCGCAGCCCACCACCTTCCGTCTCCCCGGCTCACCTATCACAGGTGTTGCCGGTGGAGCCTCTGCAGCACAAACTCTTTTCTGCTGACCCCCGTCTTGGCTGCTGCCACACTGCACAGCCAGACCGTCCGAGGTTGGCACACCTCCTGTCTTCCTTTGCGCTCACTCAGTCGATCCATTGGGAGGTCTTACATCTCGCTCGCCCCACCAGCCCCTAGAGCGCCTCAGCCTGTGCTCCCTCACAGAGCCCCAGCTCATGCTGCTTTCTCCTTCCTGGTGTCTAGATCATCTCCCATGACTGCCTTTTCCCTTCTTTAACCTCCTTCTGTTCTAACTTTTCTTTTTTCCTTGTCCCTATCCTGCCGGCCCATACATGGGCTGTGTCCGTGGGCACAGCGCCTTAATCACACGCCGCAGGAAGCCGATGAAGCAATTGAGAATGATCGCATCAGCATGTGCGACTCGCCCCAATTACCTCATCAACTCCCCGCGGTCATGCAATCGCATCCACGGAGACAGACACAGCTAAATGGATTTAAAAACTGGCCAATTTTTTTTTTGAAGCCGCGGACCCGCTATACCACAAATAGCATTATAAATGCAAGTTGCAGTTGTATTATTTATGTTGTCACGCATGAGCGCTTAGGGAGCAGCTTAAATACCTAAAAAGCAGTGCGAAATCGCATGGCAGGGGGCGACAACAATGGTGTGCTAACCTTTCTTTCTTTATTTCCACAGGAAAGACGAAAAAACACAGCCATGAATCCACCCGAATACCTTAGCCAGCAGAACAAGTCACTTCCGGGTTCCTTCCTTCCTTCTGGTCCCCCTATGATGACGTCACCACATCCCATCTACCTTAGCGGTTCCTTTCCCAGCATTCCCGTTCCATTTCCGTCCCCACAGCATTTAATGTCCACCATTGCAATCTGAAACTGTCTGTACTGTGTTTTCATGCTTGACCAAACGTCTGTGACAAACCAGGTTTACAGTATATGGGGATGGACTCCCCAACTGTTTCAACTTGTTTGTTGTGCTTTTTTTTACAATGTATGTAGCTTAGCTTGAAAAAAGGTCCATATTAATGCATTTTGGTAAAGATGTCATCACCAAGTTGCACTTGTTTTATTTTTATTTGGTGAATACTGTGTAATGTATATGGGCTTGAAGCCTTGAAGTAATAGTATTATTACTGGGAGTTGCACTATTATTTATTTTATTGTTATTATTTATTAGTTTAAATATTATGCAGTTTAACTTTAACGTGTCAGTGGACTGAGATTGTTAACAGTAACAACAAGTGTAGTTAGTTTACAAAAAATATTTACTACTTATTCCTTTTCTAAGATAGGTTCAGTGCAATACAACTTTTGACAAGCACCTCTGGATATTTTATAAGTCGAAATGCCTCTTTGGATGGTTGAGAATATGTTGTCAAAATTTTTAAGTTTAAGTTGTTTGCAAAATTTTTTCAATAAAAAGGTTCTATATTTTGACTGCAACTATCATGCAATGTGATTCCTTCTCTTCATTAGTGCCACCCCCTTGAAAACTATCACTTTATGGGGCCATGCAAACCTGTATTGATACTTGTGTGCACATTAAAATGTTTTTTCTATACAATGTACAATTCTCATGACAGTGAAATAGGTTATTCTTAGCCAGTCTACTGCAGTAATTGCAGTGGAAAATGTGGTTAACATCCACTCATGCTTGGGAAAAAATACGACTGAATACCGTGAAACCGGTATAATTTTTGGTCATACCGCCCAGCACTAAGTTATACACCCCCCTTTCTAGTCCATGAACAGAGTGAAAGGATGAGACTAGTCCAGAAGTCTTAACGCAGGTGCAGACATCAAAATTTATTTTATATCAGTTAAAGCCTTCTCAGCCTGCTCCGTCCATGAAATTTTAACAGACAAGGCCAGATTAGGAGAGGTCGCTAGATCTTGGAGTGGCTGTGCTTTTTCAGCAAAATCTTGAACCCACTGCCGGAAATATCCTAACATTCCAAGAACGGACATAACCTGCCGCCTTGTAGGAGGACGAGGTAAATTTTTAATAGCCTCGATCATATCATTAGAGAGTGCAAATTCCCCTACAGACAAATCATGACCCAGGTATTTCACTTTTCTTTAATCAGTTGTAACTTTTTCCCAGGTCACCTTGTGCCCATTTTCCGCTAGGAAGACCAACAAAGCCTTTGTGTCTTCTTCGCATTATTCCTGAGCCTCAGAGCATAAAAGCAAATCATCTACATACTGCACCAGGACACTATCCCCTTTGGCCAATAACCTTCTAATTTTTTTTTCTCTAATTCTTGTCCATACACACACGGACACACGCGCACACGCACGCACACACATAGAGCCTCTGCATATGCCTGCGGCATCACAGTTTAGATCCAGCGCTTCCCTTTAAAAGTGAATGCGAACCAGAACTAGGAGTCAGGGTGAACAGGAATAGAAAAGAAAGCATTCGCGAGATCAGTAACAGAAAACCACATAGCAGTGGATGGGACTGTAGAGAGAATAGTCGAAGGATTCGGGACTACAGGAGTCCTAGGGTGAATAGCAGCATTGACTCCGTGGAGGTCCTGAACGAACAACCACGAGCCATCTGCTTTTCTAACTGGAAGAAGAGGAGAGTATTGGATCGGAATAATAGCACCCCGCTTAACTAAGTCAGCATGAACAATGGTAATACCGGCCTCAGGCGAAAAGGATATTGTGCATGATGTGGATGGAAGGATGACTTTGGGAAAATGACCAAGGGTTCAACATTAGCTATTCGGACAAAATCATTTTTCCCTTGTGCCTAGAGAGATGAGTGGAGCGAGTCTAACCAAAAGATTTAAATGTAAACAGCATGGGTGTAGGTGGAGAGGTGGAAGATAAATGATCAGGTTACAGGTACAACCAGTCTGCAATTTTATTAACAGACTAGCAAAATACCCGCGCTTCGCAGCGGAGAAGTAGTGTGTTAAAGAGGTTATGAAAAAAAAAGGAAACATTTTAAAAATAACGTAACATGATTGTCAATGTAATTGTGTTGTCATTGTTATGAGTGTTGCTGTGTTTTATATATATAAAATACACACACACACATATAAACATATATATACATATACATATACACATATATATACATATCTACATATATATATATATATATATATATATATATATATATATATATATATATATATATATATATATACACACATATACACATCCACATATCAACATATATATATACACATATATACACACACACACGCTTTATGGGTGATGATTGTTTTACTGTTTTAATCTTTATTTTATTTTATTGTAGAATCAACTCCTATCTGCGCACAGCAGGGCAGCCGTGGGCGGATGCGTATGGTGTATTCACTCCATGTTATCGTGCATTGCGCTGTCAGTGGTATTTTGATAAAAGAATATGAACAACATATAAGAAGCGTATAAATTATTAAACAGTAAAACATTAACATTTAAGAAGTAAAGTTACATGAAGTACTACTGCAGTGCCTTCGGGTATACCTCATTTTTTGTTTGCCCATTACATGCTTAAATGTATAAATTTTTTGGTGCACCTACCCGAGAACACGCGACATATAACCGAGCGTGGGAGAAGCATGGATTTTAAACACGCGTTGAGTTCATCTGCTGGTCTCCCTCGTGGAATAACTGGTAATGTTTGACTAAAATCTACAGCGAGTAAAACGACATTACCTCCTATTTTTTTTTTTACGATCTCTGAGATCTTGCTTTTTTCGGTTCAAGGCTTCATAAGCTCTTTTATGTTGTATGGTGTACTTATCCCAAACCATCATCTTTGAATGTTGCAAGACTTTCGCCTTGTATGTAGATCGGGGTAATTACATTCATTGCATTCCTAGTCTGAATCACAATCTGATTGGGTGGTTACCTGGCACTGTCGTGCCGCGTTTGAGAATGAAATTGCGCGTCCCGTTTTGAATCAATACTGGACGGGATTTATCCCGTATTTTTTTTATCATTTTTTTTTTTAAAGCAGCGTCTCATGCAAATCATCCCACACGCATTTTATGAAGATGCCTCCTTTTCTACTTTGGATTGGGTAATACTTGATGTCATCGTTAGTTTGATTGGTGTTTTTAACTGTCCAGTGAGGAGGGCGTGTCTTTTAAGTACAGTCTGCAAAGTGTTGGCACTGAGATGTGGCGTCAGCGCCATAGTTGAAGCCCCTAACGTTGCGGTCAGCAAGTCGGCTAACATCCGCCATGTGCCGTCTTTCAGTTGCGAGAAGCAGATCATAGAATGGTTGAAACTGTTGCCCCTAACGTTGCGCCACGGCGTGTGGTTCGTTTATACCTCGTGTCTTCTCATTAAACTTTTATCTCGCGAATATGTTATTGCAATCCGCAGCGGGAGCGTTTCTATAAACTTAATTGAAACTTACGTTTTACACCGTGCTTTGTTTCCCTTATGAACATGCTTGTATGCTTAACTCGCTCCGTTCTCAATTGTTTAATTAATTTTTTGCTCTTCGCTGTTTGCGGCTGTTCCTCCATTTCCCCCTACTTCCTTGTTTTATCTCGCGAATATGTTATTGCAATCCTTAACGGGAGCGTTTCAATAAACTGATTGAAAATAGTTTTGCATTTACCTTTTTAGTAAAAGGCGAGCTTTTAAGCCTGAGAAATCACCCCGTAAATGCACATGTTTAATTGGACATGTGTTAATATGTATGGTTACACAGTATTAAAAGACAGTGAACAACGTCAGTTACCTTTCTTCCCGCGTTTGATAAATGGTGAGCTTTTAAGCCTGAGAAATCACCCCGTAAATGCACACGTTTAATTGCACGTGTTAATATGTATGCTTACACAGTATTAAAAGACAGTCAAAAATTAACGTCATTTACCTTCGTTCCCGCGTGTGACTCGTGCTGTAAATGTCTTCCTTGTTTTTAGTTCACGTGATTACGTAGGAGGCGTGATGACGCGATACGTGACTCCGCCTCCTCCATTACAGTGTATGGACAAAAAATATGTTCCAGTTATGACCATTACGCTTTGAATTTCGAAATGAAACCTGCCTAACTTTTGTAAGTAAGCTGTAAGGAATGAGCCTGCCAAATTTCAGCCTTCCACCTACACGGGAAGTTGGAGAATTAGTGATGAGTGAGTCAGTCAGTCAGTCAGTGAGGGCTTTGCCTTTTATTATTATAGATCCATCTGGCATGGACCAAATAGGTCCCACATATTCCCAATCTTTCCTTTCCTGACATGCTAATGCCCAGGGTCCCACATCACGCCACTGGAAACAAGCACATTTAGCAATAGAGACATGTGGGATGTGACCACTCCAGAAGAAAAGTAGTTGTGATGAAAGGGTGACTGCTGCTCCAGCCAATTCTGCAGAAATATAATAGTTCGTTAGGCAAATAGTCTCTTTTTTGATAGCTCTGGCTATAAAGTCCAAAAGCCAGACTTGGTCAAAATGCAGTCCAAAAAATTGTGCAGTACAGTGAAATGATTTTAAACAATGTAATCCTGAAGGAACCCAGGACAGCAAAGATTCTTGTTGTTTTAAGGAAACATGAAAAACCCAGGAAGCATAGAAGCATGTAATGGTGGTGGTCAGTGCAAGGGCAGTGTTTTTCTGATGTGACTGTCACTCCCGTTTTTGTAACTGAGATGCAAAGGCACAGGTGGGCCATCAAGTCTTGTCCTAACAAGTTCACTGGGCATTAGAGGGCTGAATAAAAATCGATGGTTTAATGACCACACTTGAAAACGTGGCTTAAATGGGAACAGGTGAAGAGAGAGATATCCTGAAGACGGTGTTCCCATTCTGACACTGACTCCCCATCTTTTTGTTTAGCATGTGTCAATTGGGACCAGTCAGTACTCTTCTTATATGTTGCGTTTATTTGTGCTTGTAACTGAGTCCACTGAACATCAAACTGGACACTGTCAGCCCCCTGTCGTCCCAGAGTCTCATTTCATTGCCCTCTCACAGCATTTCAGCCTGGACCTAGCTTCCTTCTAGGGACCCGAGTCCATTCTGCGGCATTTGTCTTATACATGTCATCTAACTGTTTCACCACCGTCACAAACTTCTGCCCCCCTACTTCTTTTGGGTTCGGTAATTCCCGCACAACCTCTTTTAATTCTTGCAGGTCCCAGTTTCGATGCACCATCAAGATGGGACAGTTTTAATCTGTCAGGCTGTTGTGCATTATATCGCGGAGTGGGCACTTGTATTAATGGTGCTTGAAATTCCATCATTTCATGGTCATGTTTGACCATGGGGGGCAGAATAGGGCCTTGTGCGAGATTCCTTTCCCCGGGCCGTATCTTTGTGCCACAGTACTTGCTCACACCGATCGTAACTGGGGTCGGTGGTGATCTTTACCTTGCCCTCTTCTTCGTTCCTCTCTGGCTGAAACTCTTTATCATAGAAATCATCGGGATATTCTTCTTCTTTTTTATTTATATTATTCACTTATTTCTTCCTTCTTTTGTCTGGACTTTTGGGATGTTTCTTGCATTATCAAGAACAGCTTTTCTTTTTCTGCCATAATTGTCATTTAGCTTTGCAGTCCCTCATTGTGTATCTGCATCGCTTCCAGGCTCTATCTTTAATTATATATTCCCATCTATCAAACATTTCTATTCTATATGGCCCTCGACTACAGCACCCTCGTGTATTTCTACATACAATCTTCCTAACTTCCTGTATTTCACTCATATCACCAGAGCCTTCTAATAGCCACCAGCCCCCGCTCTGTTTATTCCACCGTTTACATTCTTTTTTTTTTTTTTAAATCTAACCCTGTTTTCTGTTCTATGCAGCGTCTTGGAGTGCCGCCTTTCTTTCCCTTTGGTACATTTTCCGAAAATAATCCTCCAAACAGAGGCTCCTCATTCACACCCTGTTTTTGTAATACATTCCCCATCTTGACCTCCCCAATGTCGCTTCACTCCAAATCCCTTCCTTTCCCCGGATCGCTGTCTGTCGTTTCCTTCTTTACATGCAGTCAAGCTGGTTACTGCTCATGGTTTCCAAGACAGACTTAACCCGTTGAGTCAGGAATATAACCAGAGTGAAGAATCTCGCCCTTCCACTTAACGGTGCTTTCCCCGACTTTGAGGTGCTTACCAACTATCTGTTCTTCCCACTCCCCCCACTTAATATTCTAAGCTTCTAAAAAGACTCCGTCTTGTTCCAGGGAATGTACTAACTTAGCATTCCCAGCACCTCGCTAATTCTTTCACACTTTATGATGCTCAGTGCCCTTTCACTTTAGCGATTCCCCGACCGCAAGGTACTTTCCCTTTGTACTAAACTTCCATCCCTCCCTTCAAATTCCGAGTCTACTTAGGACTTCGTCTCATTCCAAGAGGCACTCTTATCGTTACGTCCCCAGTACCTCTCCCGGATGGTAAAGCAGTTGTACTCACCGGTCACCGATCTTGTTCCTATCTGCAATTTGCACCTTCACTTGGGTTCTCCGACAGGAGGGGAACTGAGGTTCACGGCTTCCAGCCCTGGGGACAAGCCAGTCCTAACTTTTCCCAGAGCTGGTCTCACCAGTTGTTACTACTTCACTGGCCCTCTGTGGATCCCTCACACGGGCTTGGACCCAGAGCCAGTAGCCACCACCTGTCCTTGTTCGGGCACCAAATAACTGTGGAAGTAAAAAAACCCAGAGGAAGACAGGACAAGTTCAGCCAATTAGATTTTTATTCAGTAACAAATGAGTATAGATTTTTTTCTATTGCCGTTTTATACTTTCTTCTTCCTTTCTTTAAAAATAAACATAATATTGTTTATGTAAGCATTTTATATAACTCTTTTAGGGTGTGGGATATGGCCGGCCATTCATCCCGGCCAATACCCCCAGGCCGCCAGGTGGAGCCCTCCCTGTAGCGTGGAAGTGCCCCGAATGCCAGCAGGGAATTATGGACAGTGGACTTTTAATTCACAGCCCTGCTGGATGCCATGGGGGCCGCCAGAGGACGCTGCAGGGAGGAGTAAGGAATATTTTCCCTACACCCCGGAAGTACGTCCCAGTCACATGGACAGAAGAAATGATGTGCTTCTGGGATGAGAAAGAAGAGTTTTGATCTGACCCGGAAGTGCTAGGAAATCACATGGACTGAGGGTTCAGAAGCACTTCCGGGTCATGGACTATAAAAGGATTATGGGAAACCCCAGAAGATGAGCTGAGCTGGGTGGAAGGGTGGCAACGCGTCTGGGAGAGTGGAGGATTATTGTAGTGTTATTGTTTATTTATATGAGTATTGTGGAGAGGAGGGTGCTTTGTGCACTGTATAGACCAAATAAATATCATATTTGGACTTTTACCTGGTGTCTGGCGTATTGTCGAAATCTAATATATATATATATATATATATATATATATATATAAATAAATATATATATATACACACATACATACACACATACATATCACATACATGTTACACAGCAAAGTCCTGCAAAGTACGATATCGCTCAAAGCAGCCCTGCAAATTGCACTGCTTACAATATGTGTTGCACTGGTGTTTCCTTTTCAATTCTCTGTTGCTGCACTTTCTCACATACAGTAATCCCTCTGGAACGTAACCCCCGCGATAGGTGAAAATCCGCAAAGTAGCGACCTATATTTATTTTATTATTTATACATATTTTAAGGCTTTATAAACCCTTCCCACACTCTTATAAACCTTTCTCACTCTCTTGTTAACCTTTCCCACGCTCTTATAAACACTTCCTATGCTCTTAAACACTTTCTACATTCTTAAACACCTCAGACCAACACTGCACACTGCACGCAGCGATCAGACGTCAATGTGTCTGCACTCGCTTTGTGAAGGGGGGCAGCTGAACTCACGCTGAGCAGAAATGGACTTTGTGCTGCTTCTGCCAAAATGCCTTCCTGTCGCTCTGCGGGAGGAGTGTGTGTGTGTGAGAGCTGAACGCACCTTCGCTCAAACCCCCCCTCCCCGGAAGCGCAGTACGCTCCTGCCACTTCGCACTGTCAAGGGGGTGGGGAGCTGAATGAACGCTAAGGAGAAGTGGACTTTGTGCTGCTTGTCGCTCTGCGTGTCAATAATTTAAAAGCCTGTACTGTACATCACCAATTTTCCTGTCTCACTGTCTTGTCTTGCGTGAAGTTAAAATGTTTTATAATAGTGAGATGTTACTCATATCCTTAGCCCGACATCCACATATCATATGTGTTAACAAAGTGTGTTTTATAAGTTTACATGTGTTTAAAGCATGTGGGATGGGTATTTTAAGGCTTAAACTAAAAAAATGTTTATTTATATGGTCTTTCTATATCGCAGATTTTCTCCTGTTGCTGATGGGTCTGGAACATAACTTCCGCGATAGGCGGGCAATCACTTGTATTTAAAAACCCGCGAAGTCGTGAATCCGCGAAAAGTGAACCGCGAAGTAGCGAGGGATTACTGTATATTGTTAGTGTGTACTGTAAAGAGACAAGTCACCCATTTGACATCGTGCCATGCCACTGCCACCAATTTTCCGCCTGCATGAAAACTGTATTGTCACCTCTTTTCATCTTCAGCCTGTCTGGCTTCAATTGTGAAGGCATGTCTCTCCTGTTCACCCTCACTGTGCCACAAGCTCCAATTCCTCTGCTCTGTAGCTCCATGAACAATTCTGGGCATGTATAAAAATTGTCCATGTACACAACATGACCCAAATGTTCATAGCCCTGAAGCAGCTCCAGCACAACCTGACTTGTCAAGGGACAGTTCTCTCTTTGAAAGAAATACTTTCCTGTATATGTAATTACTTTCAGGCAGAAACCAGTGTTTGCTTCTGCCAGTACAAAATCCTTTATGCCATACTTTGTGGGAATGTCTGGCATATATTGGCAGAAAAAAAGGCGTCCCTTTTATTTTATCATAGATTCATGCACAGACAAATCACGGCCAGGCTGATAAAATTGTTTATATGTTGGTTCAACAATGTCAAGCAGGGGCTGAACTTCATACATGGGGTTATAGCCTGGCTCACCCCTTGAGATTTGCTTCTGGTTATCACAGAAGTGAATAAAACTTTGCAGCAGCACGTATCTATCACGCGGCATAACCTGTCCAAAGCCACCAGGGCACAAAGCACATTTGGAGCAAGGCTCCCTGAAGTTATATCACCAGTCTAGTCCCATCTTTATTTGTAATGCCACAAAGCCCTTCATTTAGTCTTTTGTTGTGTGTTTCCACTTTGAAAAACGAGAATTTGGTGTAAGCGCAGCCCGTGATTCAAAAAATTGCTCTGCATACCTGTTTCCCTGGATGTCAACTTTGTCGACATGCGCCCTCAACCTCTCCTGTCGACAAAAGTGGACATCCGCCCTAAAAGAGTTAAGTACGCTAATGGGCCATCTGTTCTTATTTTTTTCACTTGTCATATAGACCCTAAAGAAGGAAAGGTCAGCTCTCGTGTCAAATAGATGCGTTCCTAAGAAACTGGAAATCTTCCTAAGTCAGCTTACTGGACCCTGTCTTATGACAGACACCTGTATGAATAACCTGCCATTATAGCAAAACGGCTTTGTTAGCTATTAACCCTTAGTAGCTTGAAAGCAGTTAATTTTTTTCACACTTTATTACAGAGTGTTGTATGTTTAAAATGACAGTGACCTCCAGTCAGTACATGAATTAACACGTGTAACTAAAAGTATAAGTACAGAACACACTTTAGCAGAAACACTAAAAGCCTCCTTAGGGCTATGAATTTAATTTGTGCGTTTGCTGTGTGTATTTATTTGCACTGTTTTCATAAGTTCTTGTATGTAGGCAGTGTGGAATAGTGGTGAAGGCCTATGTATGTGTGTATGTATAATTCAATGTTTGTATGTATGTATGTATGTATGGTTTTATGTATATATGTATGTGTGAGTGTGGTGCAGCGGGTCCACAGCTCACGTCAAAAAGCCACTTTTTAAATAAATAATCGCAGCCTTTGCAGCTTAGAGAGGGGGCGTGGTAGTGTGGCGGATCGGTTCCTGGGGAATTCGTGATTCGGGCGATCTTCGCTTAAGTGCACAGGTGAGGAATCGTCTGCATCCGTTGTTCCCGGGAGCTGCTAATTGCCACATCTGATCCACATTCCCGTAATAAATAGAAGCGCGAGGCGGCTAGCAAGGGAGAAGAGAAAAAAAAAGAAAGTGAATGGAGATTAAGAGAAGAGAAGAAGGCAGCAAGAAGCAGGCAGGAGAAAGACAGTGTGTGAGTGAGTGAATAAGCTGAGGAAGCTGAGCAGTAAGCGCTAGCAGGGTGTTTGGCCGACACCTAGGGCAGTCGGTAGTGGTCGCTTCTGCTGAGCGTGTAGTTGAGAAGCAGGAGTGACCGGAAGAAGGATGGCTCGCAGAAGAAGACAGCGGGAGTCGGGAGGTGGATTCCCCAGCGTGTGCGTCCTGGTCGCTGGTGTTTGTTAATAAAAGCACTTTTGCACTTTTTGCACCATCCCTTGCTTTGTTGTGCCTCACTGCCTAGCTCATCGGTGACATTACCGACGGTGTTGGGTTCAAGAGTTCCCAGAAGTCAGATGGGAGCATGGATCGAACCCGCATCGTCACAGTGAGACTTTTGCCTTCTAAATGAATGGTAGATTTATTGAATTAAAAATAGCACCATTTTTTCCTCTACCCTTGTAAAACTTATTTTGTAATAAATGCCCATGCACTTTATGTTTTTCAGGTTTGACGTGCCCAACTCAACCAGCACCGAAGTCAGGAAAGCCGTTGAGACATTTGCTGCAGCCCACTTCACAAGCGAGCAAAAATGGAACTTGGCCAACTACCTTGCCTACACAACAGAGGTAGCACAGAGCCACTATTGCTGCTGGGACAATGCGGTAGTGGCCAACACCATTGACATTGTCCATACTCATTTGGGATCCTCCAGCTCTGGTGAGGAAGTTGCAGCCCCCAGTACAAGCAGGACTGCTGCTACACAAGCAGTAAAGAGAGAAGTCGATTTTTCTATGTTCAAATCGATATTCCCAGTGTTCAGTGAAGGCCAGCCTCCTACTAAGAAGCTGAGGAAGGAGGCTGGTTTTGGTGAGGACCAGTCATGTTATGATCGGTGGAGTGCCTGCCAGTACATGGAAAGACAGAATTACATTTTGTGTGAGTATTGCCCTCTGATTGGATTGATCTTTGGACTTTGTTTTCCACGAATTGTAGTGTGTAGAAAGAAGTAAGACAATTAAAACTGAGTCTGTTTCTGTCTCTTTTTTTTCAGCCATGTTCCGTCGCACCAAACCCACCCTGGAAACTTTGCAATGGAAAACTGAGAGGAAGGGATGGGAGTCCAATTGTCCAAAGGCAGGGGAGATCCTCAGCCTTTGGAGACCTGCCTCCAAAAATGAAGTGGAAGATGACCGCAAAATTTCCAGGGCGGTGCAGCATCAAAGGTGGAGGGGGCTCCATATAAAAGATTTTGGCAGTGAGAGAGGATTTGGTAAGACATTTTTTTCTATTTTTGAAATAAAAAAAAAATCTGTTTTTAAGTACTTTAACGCGGCTGTCTTATGTCATGTTGATTTGTTGCAGAAGTGGTTGCAACCTGAAATTACTCCAAAGAAGACAATTTGTGACTACCATGGGCGGGTAGTCACAAAGGAAGAGGGAATGAAACTTGTGCAAAGTCAAGTGGATGAGATGGGCTATGTCTTCTTCTATAACACTGGGGACAAAATGCTGGCGATTGATACTCAGACATTCCCGCATGAGTGTCATCCAGAGGTTGACACCTTTGGACGCCGCATTAACCATTCTAGGAAGCGGTTCATCCTCAAGCCGGTGCTCTGTAAGATTTTGGTGCATGGCAATTTAACGGACACAATCCTTTTGCGTGCCACGAAGGACATCACTGTAGATGAAAAGCTTAAATTTGACTACGGGGTCAACCACAAGTCCTTTCAGGGCGAAGGCTACAAGCTGACGACCTATGACGGAGGCTTGACGATTAGCCTCCGGTAAGAGTCTATGTTGCTAAATTCTGTGTATTACACATTCCTACGTATTAGCTAGTTTAGCACCTCATAAAATCTCTGTGTTTGATACATGCTTACATGCTCCTACTCCTGTACAGGCAGTCCCCGGGTTACGTAAGAGATAGGGACTGTAGGTTTGTTTTTAAGTTGAATTTGTATGTAAGTCGGAACAGGTACATTATTTTAATAAATACTATTGTTGATGGACTGTAACCAAGTGCTCTGCCAATGAATGATGGAGTTTCACCTCTCTCTGAACTTTATTATTTCTACTTTATTTTCCATGGTGATGGTTTTTCTCTTCTTCACTGTATCACCAGCACTTGCATCAGATTTATGTTTCAGAGACATTATTGAAGGGTGAAGACAAAAGGTTAAGATGAGCTTTTCTGCACAGCACTGTATATGCTATCACAGCAGGAAGGCACCCCTCGTCAGCACGTCTGGCATATTGAACGAGAGACAACTTCCTGCTATGTACATAACAGTAAAAGCAGGCTTGCTATTGAGAATGAATGGGGGCGGCAAGGGGCAATTCACCATTCGCCCACCACACAGTCACCTTCACTTGCATACAGTATGCTGCCTGCAGCGTCTGCCCACCGAGAACAAACAGGGTGCGGCCAAAGGCGGGTAGTGAATCACCCACAACCACGCCCATTCAACAGGCAGGCACCCGAGGCACACTAAACAATTCTGCCCTCCGCTGCCTCATTCACCCTGAATGGCCTCCATTCAGCCACAACCGGGTCACCGCTTGCAGCATCACCAGCCGCCCACCGAGAACGAACGGGGCAGTCAGGAGCAGTAGCTGCAGCGCCGTGGTGGGCGGGCAGCGAACCGCCCCATCAAGCTTCTGTCCTGCACACGAGCAGTAGCGTGGCCCTGGCGACTATGGACCCCAAGTCACCGTTTGCTGAGAATGAATGGGGTTTCGGCTCCCATTGCCCCATTCATCAACCGGAGCTGCTTGAGGGACACTACACTGCGCAAGCAGCGAAATCACCACCTCCAGTCACTGCAGTTTCCCCAGGCTGAAGATGACTGAGCAGCAGTTACTGAGGAGCCTGCGTCGTGTCCCCTAGACAGATGAAAGAGCAGCTCGGCCCCGTTCGTAACTCGTATATCGGATGTCTGATAACTTGGGGAATACCTGTATTAAGTTTCAAACAGTGATTAGAACAAGCCATGGTACAGAAACGGCACTAGTTTGACTTGAAAATTAACAGACTATTTGGGTTTAGAATTATCAATTTCTTCAGGGAACTGCAATCTGTAATAACCTCGCTATTCTCTCTGTGTTAGGGATCTGCACCAGCACCACCTGACCAAGATACTATGAAGGTGGGAAAATCAGCTGTCCACGAGACCAACTTCATCAGATCCTTTCTGTCAAGATGAGAACGTATTGGTTTTATTTAGGAATATTCAGTTCAGGTACAATACCCAGGTGGGGCAGAGCTGCCTTAACTCATGCATAATTTTTTTTTATGCAAATCAAGTCATTCCTTTATGGAGAATAGATATTAAACTAAACTATTAGATGCCAATGTGAAATTTTAGTCATGTCTTTTGCAAACTTATCAATATTCAGCATTTAATAGAAAGTACATTATCAATATTACTTGAAAAAGTTACAGAAAAAAATCAACCTGGCTTTCCTTTCCAAAAACAGCAACTGAATAAAATTAAGAATTTAAAACAAGACCTGTGTTAGTGAGAATCTGCAAAAAAAAAAGCAAAAGTTAATTCTACATTAAAAAATAAAAATAAAATTGGAAACTATAAATTTACAAAATTGAGTCTACATTAAGCATGTCCCATAAAAACTAAGGGACCATACACAGGATGCTCCTGATGTGCAATTGTCATTCATTTGCATATTCTTGCAAAAAAAACAAAAAAAAAAACAAACACAATAGTTATCTTGCTCAACCAATAAAGTACCAGTGTAGTATAGGGGTTTAACCTTCCCATAACATTCATTTTATTCTGACATTCAACTGTTCCCTAAGTCATCTAGGGTTGGTTAATGTTCAGCATTAAAAGGAACTGAGATGCAGTACAAAATTTAACAAAATGTTATAAAGAATAAACAACCTCAGAAAGGACTGCTGAAAACCAAGGATGTTCATATATGCTGTGATAATCCCAGGCTAAATAAAACAATACAACTGGTACACAAGCTTAGCACCAATGAAAAAAATCAAAACACTATGCAAACAGAACAGAAAAACTGGTTCACATCCATTTAAAAGCTCAGATCATTAGTAAAGAACTACAAGAATACAAATAGGAGAAAACACATACTGGAAATTCTTTACAAAATTCAGACTATATAAAACTAAACAAGGTGAACTGTAATTTTAATAACTCATTCATTGACCATAATTGTACAGAATAAAAAACTGTGTTCTATTTCTACAGCTGTTGCTGATAGAGTTTGAATTAAACCAGACCTGAAAACATGATGCTGGCTGTGTTCAAAGTCCTTAGCAAATCATTAAATTCTTCTCTGAAAATGAACAGACATCTGTTTTATGCCTTATGTTGCAGTGTATATTTTCGGATGATGTTAACAAAGTTTCATAGAAATGTAGAGTCTCAGCGGAAAAAAAGTGAGTTCAGCTATTTTTGTACTATTTACAATAAAACTAAAAGGTTAAAAAAAAATCAAAGTATAAATATTCCCAACAATTAAAAACAATTTTTAAAAGAGAGAAAGAAATCTTGATTCAAGCAGGACCTTGAAGAGTCCTTCCTATGTCAAAAATTCCTTTACAATATCTTCATGCGGCTCTGTGTCACATATAGGCTTTCCAACTGTTTTCAGTCAGAGTCATATATTGATTGTATGGCATCATAAATATATATACAGTTAGGTCCATAAATATTTGGACAGATACAACTTTTTTCTAATTTTGGTTCTGTACTTTACCACAATGAATTTTAAATGAAACAACTCAGATGCAGTTGAAGTGCAGACTTTCAGCTTTAATTCAGTGGGGTGAACAAAACGATTGCATAAAAATGTGAGGCAACTAAAGCATTTTTTAACACAATCCCTTCATTTCAGGGGCTCAAAAGTCATTGGACAAATTAAATAACTGGAAATAAAATGTTCATTTCTAATACTTGGTTGAAAACCCTTTGCTGGCATTGACAGTCTGAAGTCTTGAACTCATCATCTCATCATTGATATCAATCTTACTATTTGGGTAGTCATCTACCAGACTGAACCCACTTAGTGCGAAACACATGTTGTGTGCTCTTATTACTTGACATGTAATATATGGCATATCTATGATCTGATTCTTCCAGCTGAGAGGGAGTGGCGGATGTCTGCTGACTGGCCAACCAACCACAAGCGTTACGTGGTAGGCGACACCCCAAATAATCATACTGTGATCAGACCTATATTGATGTAATATTCTGAACTTCATCCTGTTAAGTAAGGGAACCAGCCGCAGTGGTGCAGCATCTGAGGCTCTGCCTCAGGCACGGACATCCAAGGTTCAATCCCCGCAAGGAAGGGAAGCCCCAACTATTATTTGACAGGTACTATATTGCATGCATATAGTCTCTAATGGAACATTTATGTGTGTTTGTGTGTGTGTGTGTGTATGTGTGTGTGAATTTATATTATATACTGTATCTTTATATACATATGTAAAATCCAACGTCTGTATGTTTGTCTGCTTTTCACGAGAGAACTACTTAATGGATTTAGATCAGGTTTTTTTTTTTCTATAATTTGCTTCAACATTCTGGTTAATTTTGCGACCTCTCATCACGCTAACATTCATAGTTCACTTGCAGTACCAATTTATTTGCACAAATCCGAGAGACACGCAGCAAGCCGAGGGGAGGGGGCGGGGCCCTCCTCCCTCATGTGGCAGCCACAGGGCATATCTTACATTCATTTAGCGCACAAACAAAAACTATTTAATGTATTTAGATCGTGTTTTTTTCTAGAATTTGCTTGAACATTCTGGTTGATTTTGCGACTTCCCTCATCCTGCTAAGAATCATAGTCGCTTGCAGGAGAGATATAGTCACGCTAATCCAAGACAGAGGCTGCACACCGAGGGGAGGGGGAAGAGTGCCGTCAGGAGTGGGGAGCTGGGTGGGCCCCTCCTCACTCATACGCCAGCCTCCATTCAAATCACTCTATCTCTTGCCATGTTTTGGAGCGGACCTCGCCTCCGCTTAGCTGCGATACGTATTTGTTTATTGATTTTTAAAGTTTATCCTGTTTCACTACTATGCGGGCGAAGCCGCGGGGGATGTTTAGTACATAATATAAAAACATATATATATACACACACATGCATACATATACACACACACACACACACACACGCACACACACACACACACACACATACGTCCCATTAGAAACTGCAACAAAAATTCAGCCTAGACCAAAATAATGTATGATTAAACACAATCTGAGCACCTATGAAGAGAGTACACACTTTCACATTAATAAAAAAATGGTCCTTTTATTATATTTCCAGATTTGCAAAAAACATGATCCGGAGTTTTTGCTGACTAGATGTTACTACACCACAATTATACATTATATTTAAAAGGTCATGTAAAAAGGAAACCCGCTTTTACATAGTTTGGCACAAGCCCCCATTCCAGTTCAAACTGATAAGGCTCCTTCACTCAATCATTATTAACAACAGTAATAAAGAAAGAGGTGGTCACTCAGTAAAGTCCTGATTGTGTATCCAACTTAACTTTCTACAATTAAAGTGTTTCTCATTCAGCAGACACTTAACTTCGCTGTCTAACTTAAATTATTGCATAGTTAAAATGTCTTAGAATTTTGACTGAGCCTGGTCAGCTACAATATTGTCCTTTATTTTCAGTCACTAATTACTATTCCACAAATTAATTGTAGTGAAGAACTCTAATGCATAACTTCTCAAAACCACCAAGCAGACATAAAATTCAAAGCCTGTACTAATCTTGAATCAGTTAGTGCTTAAGGTAGAAGATACAGGGACTTAAAAGGTGTCAGATGACTCATCACTTTAAAGACTGTTATTTCACTTACTTGATTGGATTGTGCTATTGCCATGACACTTAAAAGTAATTCGAATACTTACTCATTTCACCACATCCATTAACAAGAACATTTGGATTTTATGTACTCAAAAATACATCAAGAAAAGTACCCACAGTTTAAAGTCCTGAAGATAGGGAACCTTCATGGCCTCTTGTCTTTCTTATGTTAGAAAATACTTTCAAACAGACAATGGACATCTTGGATTCACATTTCAATGTGAAATTTCTTTAGCACAAGGTAGGCTGAAATAATACTTTTTCGGTCTTTGAAGTGTTGAAATAGTCATAAGATGAAAGCGGACAAGAGTGTTTTCTTCAGACCAAATTAATATATTAGTTTATCATCATAAATCATACAAATTAAGCACAGACTGGTGGAAGTGTGCAATATACCGTTGAATCTGGTATATCATATTAAATTCTCCTCCAGTAAGGATTTAGAAAAAGGAAAACGTTTTACCAGTAGGCTAACATTTGGTGGAAAAGTTGCAAACACATTTAAAAGTAAAGTATAAAACATGAAATAATTTTCTGTACTTGTGTTAAAAGTAATGTGTTTGTGTATTCACTTTTATCTGAACTTTGCAAAATAAGTGAGCCCCTTACTCCCCCATTACTCAGGATGCTGTGCAGTTCGACCCGATTAGAAACAGGAATGCAACAATGAAAACAGGAAGGAACCATTTACAAGGCACTGGGAAAGTAAGCGAGTGAGAAAAAGGCTGTACTCTCATTGGTTCAAGACAGGTGAATACTTACTACTCAAAACTTAAACTTGTTTCAATATCAGAGTGTTAACAAGCATGACACTGCGTAAGAGATGCACCTGTGTGCACAATTAATGGGCAGTACATTTGTTAAAAAAATATGCTTCAGTCTGAAAAATATGAACAATTATACTAGTATTCATCAAAGCCAGAGTTTTTAATTATACTGTATTGTGATATGAATTTTGTCCATACTGCCCACTACTGACTGGGATGGGCAAATGAATAACAGCTTACACCAGTGAGATGATGTTTACGCAAACAGCGCAATGAAGAAATCTATAACATGGAAGCAAGAGAGTGTTCTCTTTTTTTTTTTTAAGCATTTAATTTTTGTTACAGATACAGTATGATCTAGTACAGCCCTTGTACAGCTACTGCCAGCATACAATATATTTAATTAAATATGGTTTATTACATTATTCATGCACAGTAGTTTGCCTGCAAAGAGGCACCCCTCCATCCCCCTCTCCCATTCACAGAATGAAACAACACATTCCAGTTACTTGTAGATACAACTACTTGAATGATCAATTGTCTTTCATTGTTTGCTTTTGCTCTTAACATTGGACTCATTGTTGAGATTTACATCATCCTTTTTAATAAAATCCCTGTGTGCATCCATGTGTCTGTGTGTATGTGTCTTCTGGTGAAGTGCGCATGCGCGGGGCATGGTGCGATGCGCGATATTACTGTCAGAGAAAGTTATAAGCGTTTTATGGAAATACAAACCAGTATTACTACAAGTGGAAAGTAAAGGTACACAATACAGTGATTCATATTACAGCCACATACAAGCCAGTATTACTGTCAGAGGAGATTAAAGGCATATTACCGACGCGCACACCAGTATTACCGCCAGAGAAAATTAAAAGGTATATTAAGGACGTACAAGCCAGAGGACGTAGAAGAGAGTATTACTGTCACAGAAAATTAAAGACACACAATACACGGCGGCAGCCCATGAAGAACGGTCAGCTCAGCAAGTAAATATCAACAAAAGAAAGGCTGAAAGAAAGAAAAATACAACCAACAAAAAGAAGGAGGTCAAAGTCCCTTGCCATTTAATACAGACTGTTCCTACTAATGTTTATGCACTACTGTTCTAGCGCCCGTTATTGTAACGGGCTAAATGACTAGTGATATTATATTTAAGGATGCAACTCTTCTACTAATCTATGTTTTATAAGATTGCAGGGCTTTATTTTTTTCTTTGTTAATTATTCATTAAATATTCTTATCAAAACGTATTTGTTTTTTCTTTTCTTGTAACTTTCTCTTTGATGTCTTGTGAAGCACTTTGAGCTACATTTTTTATATGAAAATATGCTATATAAATAAATGTTGCTATTGCTTTTGGAAAAATTATTGGCAATAATTCACTACTTCACACTGACACTGAATTGGAAAATTATGTTCCGGCAAGCCATAACCAAAAATTAAATAAAGTGGACTTGAGAATCCTTGAATTTGTATTCTAGACCTCTATCAATGTTTTGCTCCTACCTTATGAATAGGTGACATTTTCCCCTATGAAGGGGTATGAACCCATTTCTTCCAGTGCAAAACAAGGTAAGTAACAGATTTATTTACAAACACATAGATTTGTGAAGAGGAGGGAGAGCATCTATTAACAGACATAATGTCTCGCCTATAATTAAAAGTAATGGCTTTCACCAAATGTGGTGTCAGAATAAAATGGCAAGATTGACTAATTATGTTTGACACTAGTACTGATCTTGAAGAAAAAAAAAGAAAACAACAACAAAAGAAATGTCTTTATCAACATCCAACCTAGGACAAACTGCATGCTTAGATTTTATTATTCTGCTTCAAACGTAGCTCAGATGAAGGCTTAATGCTGTATTGCTAAACTATTTTGAGGGCAGGTTACTTGGACATTACATTTGCCCCTCCTTTTAAAAAGATAAATACACAGGTGCTGCCCTTCTCTTACTCCCTTAGTATCATTTCTTAGATTTAAGTATTGTGACAGGCGGCCACGGCCATTACCTTGCCGGGACAACAACTGTATGGAAGGATCAGGGGAGAGAGCATCGGCCAGACAATACCTTTCCCAGGACGCTAGAGGGCAGCTCTCCTGGGAGGCTGTGGCACCATGGATTCCCGCAGGGTATGCTGGGAGTTGGAGTTTGGCACGGCCCTGTTGGATTTTATGGGGGCTGCCAGGGGAAGCTGCAGAGCCCTTCACTGGTTCCAGATCCGATTAATGAGCCACCTGAAACACTCCCAGGGCTATCATAAAAGGAGCCGCCTCACTCCATTCAGAAAAGCAAGGAGGAGGAAGGACGAAGCTTACCAGCAGGAGTGGAGGCAGAAGGACTGGGAATTGGCAGCTGAAGGAAGGACTGTATTGTGGTGCTTTATGTACTGTGCTGTGGGAAGCAGAGAAAAGCCCTCCCCAGATATAAATAAAATGTGTGCTCTGGACTGGAACTTGTGTCTGCCTGTATGTGTTGGGTTAAGGTGGCTGTACATGCCACAGTGTTCCACAAGTGACATCCCAGATGGGACTTCCTGGACGTCAGTTGTCAGGAAACCAATTATAAAAAATTTCTTGTGATAAAATCAACACAGCAGCACGAGTCACACACACGCAGCAGCCCAGCGGCACAAGGCTCTCACAAGCAGCAGCCCAGCAGTAAATTTATGGTACTTATAAAAGTTAGCTTTTTTTCAGTTTTATTCTCTCAGTCACATACATGCTCATCTCCAAACCCCAATCTGACCGTAACTAACAGCACCAGAATAAATTCACACCCAATCTAACGCTGTACGTTTTCACATAATATTGCATTAGTGCAATGATGTTTTCTCATTGGTACTATTCAGGTCATAAAAGGATTTCTTCAAAATGTCACATATATTTGTCACTTGCCTTTTTCCCAGTGCTGCGTTGACATCATGTACCAGAAGGTGTGAGCTTATTCAATGCGAACAGTAGCATGCACGTGGCCGGTTGCTTGTGCTACAACAAGCTTGACCTGGCGGCGATCAATACACATGTACTGTACAAGGCATGCACGGGTCCACTGTTAAAAGAAGAGTGTTTTTGGCTCACCCTGCAGAGGAACTTCATGTCTGCTCTTACAAGAAAAGGCGATAGGTAAATCGACAAGCTTCTGTTCCAAGACTGCTGCTTCCCCCAGGAAAGCAAACTCAGTGAGTGTCAGGCGCCCCTTCAGTGTAATAGGAACCATAGCATAGAGAGAAGTGTTTACATTGCAACAGGTACACATTGTAAATGTAGGAAGGACGGTCCTTGGGTGTGTGGGAACTGTTAACATTTGAATTTGATGATTGCATATAGCATGGAACTGACCTCTCTGTACTATTCTTTCCTTTGCATGCCCTGTAGTACAAAAGAAACACCATCATGCATCAAAATGTGGAGATTGGGCAAGATCGGAAGAAAAGAAAAAAACACGGTCACTGATTAGAACCGCAAGAAGGCATGCAAATGATTATGAATAATAAATGCTGCATCAGTGCCACAGTGTTTTCCGAAATGTACTATAAAGATCATAAAATGAATTACAGTAATCCCTCGCTATATCGCGCTTCGCCTTTCGCGGCTTCACTCCATCGCAGATTTTATATGTAAGCATATTTAAATATATATCGCGGATTTTTCGCTGCTTCGTGGGTTTCTGCGGACAATGGGTCTTTTAATTTCTGGTACATGCTTCCTCAGTTGGTTTGCCCAGTTGATTTCATACAAGGGACGCTATTGGCAGATGGCTGAGAAGCTACCCAGCTTACATTTCTCTTTCTCTTGTGCTGACTTTCTCTGATCCTGACCTAGGGGGATTGAGCAGGGGGGCTGTTCGCACACCTAGACGATACGGACGCTAGTCTAAAAATGCTGAAAGATTATCTTCACGTTGCTATCTTTTGTGCAGCTGCTTCCTGAAACGACATGCTGCACCGTGCTTCGCATACTTAAAAGCTCGAAGGGCACGTATTGATTTTTGCTTGCTTGTTTTTCTCTGTCTCTCTCTCTCTTTCTGTGCTCTTGACGGAGGGGGTGTGAGCTGCCGCCTTCAACAGCTTTGTGCCGCGGTGCTTCGCATACTTAAAAGACAAACAGCCCTATTGATTTTCCTCTGCCTTTATGACAGTCTCTGCTCCTGACTCCTTTGAAGAGGAAGATATGTTTGCATTCTTTTAATTGTGAGACTGAACTGTCATCTCTGTCTTGTCATGGAGCACAGTTTAAACTTTTGAAAAAGAGACAAATGTTTGTTTGCAGTGTTTGAATAACGTTCCTGTCTCTCTACAACCTCCTGTGTTTCTGCGCAAATCTGGGACCCAAGCATGACAATATAAAAATAACCATATAAACATATGGTTTCTACTTCGCGGATTTTCTTATTTCGCGGGTGGCTCTGGAACGCAACCCCCGCGATGGAGGAGGGATTACTGTACTCCAAATACCTAATATATATACTTGTGTCTCTGTTTTTTGTCAGTACAGCTTTGACATCATGGACCATAAGGTGCATACTAATTCAGCCTGAGCAGGAATACTCAATAAAACTGAATAAAAAAAATTCAAGTGACAGTGAGATACGAAGAAGGCAGATTCACCAGTGTTTGTGTGTCAGCTTTTATCCCTCCAGATCAGAGAATTTCCAGTTCCGTTGTCTCAAAACACCACTCACATCTACAGTTATTCCCAGCTTCAGATAAAAATTAACAGCATCAGATCCCCTAATGGGGGGGGTGACACTATGTATCGTGATCGTGACTGGGAGAAGTAAAAAAAAAAAAAAAAAAAAAACACTAACTTTTACAAGTACTATAAATTTACACCAGCTGTTAGACACAAATCAAATGTATGTTTTTATTGTATAACTAGTCATTTAGCCCGTTACAATAACGGGCGCTAGAACAGTAGTGCATAAACATTAGTAGGAACAGTCTATATTAAATGGCAAGGGACTTTGACCTCATTCTTTTCGTTGGTCGTATTTTTCTTTCTTTCAGCCTTTCTTTTGTTGATGTTTACTTGCTGAGCTGACCATTCTTCATGGGCTGCCACCGTGTATTGTGTGTCTTTAATTTTCTGTGACAGTAATACTGTCTTGTACGGCTCTATTCAATAAGGGTGCGCACAAAAAGGAGAGCTTCAAAAGGGCGACCTCAATTGAGCGCGGAGAATAAAGGCTTTCGTAGATAACTTAGTTCAAATGGCTCTGGAATACGTGAAGAGCAACAAAGGTGCAGATCTTTACTTACGTGCGCCTTTATTCGCGGCGCCCAATTGAGGTCGCCCTATTGAGGCTCGCCTTTTTGTGCGCGCCCTTATTGAAGGATACCGTCTTGTACGTCCGCTGGCTTGTACGTCCGTAATATACCTTTAATTTTCTCTGGTGGTAATACAGGCGTGGGCGTCGGTAATATGCCTTTAATCTCCTCTGACAGTAATACCGGCTTGTATGTGGCTGTAATATGCGTCACTGTATTGTGTACCTTTAATTTCCTCTCGCAGTAATACTGGTTTGTATTTCCGTAAAATGCCTCTAACTTTCTCTGACAGTAATATCGCGCATCGCACCGTGCCCCGTGCATGCGCACTTCACCAGAAGACACCCACACGGACACCTGGACGCACACAGGGATTTTATTAAAGAGGATATTAACAATAAGAGTAGCTCACTACTCAAAACAGTAAATCTGCGGGGGAGCTGGTTTCAAACTCATGACCTCTGGATTAGAACTCAGCAATTTTTACCGCTGCACCACAGAAGCTGTGGTATTATACTCGTACCTTTTTTGAAAGTGTTAATTTCATTTTTGGCCATCAGCCTTCACACATTATACAGTTCATGTCTACATTTTGTCATTTATTACTAAAACATGAAAAACGTTTCTGTTTTAACAATGTGTTTACATAGATTGTTGTACACACGGAACACACATGAAATTATTTACTCTATACAATTCTAGGTAGCTCACTCCCAGATAATCAAGGTAGGAACTGGAAGAACTTCTTGCCCGTTCTGCGGAGGTGGGGTGGACGGTATAGCAGGCTGCTTGCTGCTTTGGCTTATCGACACATTTACAAGACAAAAGACACTGACAGAGAGGTGCAAACGGATTTAAGGTGGGCCAGGTTTACGAGTTTTTTTGTAGGCTCTGGCAACTCTTGTGTTAAATAAAACAGGAACCCCTAGCGAATTGACCAAGGTTGGTTCTGATCAGAGTCGAGTAGCAAGGCGTCTGACAGTTGATCACAGTGTGATGAGCAAGGTGCGAGAGAGGGGCCGGCTTGTATGTGCCGGCGGTGGTCTCACACAAGTCAAAAGGGACACAGAGAGAACAGGGTCTCTCTTCCTGCCATAGGGAGACCCAGATTGTTGTTGCATCCCAGAGTAAGAGGAAGACCCAGTCTTCCTTTTCCAGATCTTCACGTGTGGTGGAGGCCTCTCTCTGAGGGAACGAAGGGACAAGGCGACCTCAGTTGGGCGTGTGGTGGAGCAGAGCTTCCTGTGGTGCTTCCATGTATTCAAGGCACAAATGGCAGGAGGGGAGCAGTGATGCTATAAATGCCACCGTGTGGGCCAAAGGTGGAGGCACTGTCCTAACAGGGTGCTGAGAGATGCCGGGAGAGGGCATCGGCACAGCGCCTACCAGTCTCTTTCTTGTTTATTTGCTTCAGGACACAGCCATCGTCCAGAGAGCATTAACTCCCCATCCTGGAGGGCAACAGCCCTTGCAGGACAGGACGCTTCATCCCACAAGCCTCAGCTGAGGGTGGGACACTGTGACAGGTGGCCACAGTCATTGCCTGGCTGGGACAACATCTGTATGAAAGGACCAGGGGAGAGAGCATCGGCAAGGCAATAACTTCCTTGGGACGCTAGAGGGGATTGAGGTTGTTTTAAAATCCCAAATGCTTCCTCAGTCTTTGTAACTCAGAAACCTAAAATATTCTGTTACTAAATGTATACATTTAGGAGGTATAATAAGAGAAAAGCCAAGCAAAATGACACCTTTTTTTGGCTAACTATAAGGTGTCATTTTGCTTGGCTTTTCTCTACATTCATAATGGCTAACACGGTACAACACCCTAATACTGGAGGTATAATAACAAATACATTGTTTATCTTTTATTATGGGACTTTTGTCGCAACACACAAATGTACAAAACAGTGTAACAATAAACATTTAAGTAATTTCACATATCTAAAAAAATCCACCAGAAGAATATGAGATCCCATATTTTAAAGTCTTTTTCCTGTATTTTATGGTGCAACTAGTACATTAAATCATTCTGAAGCAACTATAGTATAAAATCATAATGCAGCTTGCTTACCAAACAAAAGAGCAAGTCCATGTGATGTGCCTGCAGCTATAACATTTGACACGGCCTAAAAACAAACATTAAAATATTTAAATTAAATTGTTGAATTAAAGTGATTAATAATGCAAAATGATATTTACAAATAATGCGATAAGAAAAATTTTAATGACAAGCCAAATTAAAATTCAGAGAAACATCAAAATAAAATTAAAATATCTTTAAGAGCAGTTTAGTTTTACAAGTTAAAATAAAATCAATATCTCAAAGAAAGCTCCTTTATATTTTAACTCTTTGAGGGCTGAATATTTTTTCCAGTTTTCTGAAAAGCACACAAAGCAATGGTTTCACACATAAATCAATATAAAATGTGTCCGCACCCGTTCGGCGACTCTGGCAGTAGTGGCTCAAGGACCAGCAGGAATACGTGATGGGCTGGCTGTTTTCGCCTAGCAGTAGCAGTGTGATGGCCTGGTTTGTACCTCGTCATCGGTAAGAGGCAGGTAAGGTGCGTAGGTGCATTAGCTACACAGATATGTTCAGCACCACGATCAGCTGATGCTGACATTTTCAATCTCCAGATCATTTACTCCAAATCCGACGACTCGGAGTCTGACTCCGCGATATGAAACACAAAACGTCGTCCACAGAGTATTTTGCTTTGCACATTCACTTTGGGCTTTCGTCAGATGTCGATGCCATTTGAGGGGTTGTTTGCTCTTCGCTACTCATGCACGTGTAGGAAATCTCGGTCAGATCAATGAAGCTAACTTTAAAGAGAGTCAAACTAAAACATAATGGCGAGTTTTGTCGCAGTTTACAGCTGATTCCCGTCTTCAACCCCTGAATTTCGACAAAAGTCGACATCCGCCCTGAAAGAGTTAAGATGTCTGCAATACACCTTGAAATAACTCAAATGTATTATTCAACATCTCAGAATAACTTATTGTGAATTTCAAAATCAATACATATCAGGATATCTTAAAATTGACCTTGCACGCATTTTACAATACCTAAAATGAAGTAAGATATTTCAAAATCATTTGCTGTAAAATTTCCAATGATTTCAACAGAACCGCCTTGTCTGTTTTAAGATACCCCAAATACATTTCAGATTTGTCAAAGTAGGTAGGAAGGTCTTCTGAGACAACTGAAAATGCATTTCAGATATCTTTAAGGTATCTAAAACACAATTAAAATGAATTGTTGATATTCTGAAATAACTTTCCATCTTTTGTAAGCAGCCATTAAGTTCAAGCAATATTAAATGCATTACTGTGAGTTGGGCTTTCCATAAGCTTTATATTTATTCAACGTGCTATGTGCTATGCTATGTTACATTGCTTTTCCTTTTAATTATATATTTTTGCTTTTTGTTTTCATTATTATGCTATATTATAAAAGCATTTTTGGTCTCTGCCAGGAGAAACACTGATGATGTTTTGTTGCCAGAGATTTTCTAGTATGGAGTAGAGGGTAAAGAAATCTCTTATTTAAACATGGATTGTTTTAGTTTACCAAAACAGCCATTGACACCCTTCATGGATGAACCCACTGGGATGGAGGTTAGACCCCTACCTGGCAGGGTAGCCATTATAGGAGGATAAAGCAGATGGATGTGCATGTTATCCTGGATGGTCCTAACCACTTTCCCAGTTGGAGAGAAAACATAATGGATGGACTGGAGGAAGCTTCCTGCCAGGAACAGTCCTTCATCCCAGTATGAGAGTTGGCAGTGGTCTAGCTCTAGCTTGGATATCTGCAAGAACTGCATGGGACTTGTAATACAGGAGGACAGCCCTGCAGAGTTCCTTGGGGAGCTACCAGTGGGTGCTGCCAGGAAGAAAGTCTCATATTTTATGATTGTTCCATTTTACCCGGAAGTGCTTCCTGTGTGCATTGTTCTGGCACCAGAAGTACTCCCAGGTCTAACATAAAGGAAGCCACCCCATCTTCCCCAGAGAGTTGGGGAAAGTCTCTTGTACAATAAAAGAACACTGACTTGAAACTGGGACTGAGTCACTGTTTTTGGGTCAGGGACCTAGGGGTCTGCAACACCTCCTAGTCTTCACAGCACATACTGATTTTCCCATTTAGCTTACAATGGAGGATAAGGCAGTCACTGGAATTTGAGGTTCCAATGCCTAACTGTAAGGATGATGGCCAAACTAATCCTGATCTTTTTAAGGAAGCAAAAAAAAAAAAAAAAAAAAAAAAAAGCTACTAAACTTTATAAATATTTTCAAAGATACGCAAATTACTTCAAAATTGATTTTAAAATCTACTATATTACACATTCATGACAGTTTAACTACTTTACACTGTTGAATTTATAAACATATACCATAGATTAAAATTTGCAATTTGAGAAGATAGACTATTACTCATAAGGGGAGGAAGCATCTTATACGTTCAAGTATATAAGACATTATAATGATGAATCACCTGATGAATGATGGTTGTTAAACTGCTCCATACAGTGGCCATTTTCATTTCTACAATTGTAAATATCATACCTGCAGTATATTTTCTGTTTGATGGAGTAACATATGGCTTTTGTCAAGAGACTTCTATTAAAGACGTTCACTTGATCATACACTGGATAAACAGCAACACTCATGACTGATCCCAGAGATAGGACTGCAGTATTTATTCACCGACTCCACTAGGTACTATGTTCAATATTTAGTTTAAATACCAAGTAGATTAAAACCATGCCAAACATTTTTCCTCTCAATATCAAAGCCTTTAATGTGTAATACACATTTATACCTTGTGTACCTCACATACTATGTATATGACTTGATATATGCATTCACATTTGTGTATTGGGGAATTACATATTAAATTAGCTACTGACCTTTGAGTCCAGTACTCATCTGGCACTTTTAAAAATCCAATTCAGAACACCGATATAGAGTATGAATAACTAGTTGCCATGCTGACTCTTCAGTATGCAAGTAATGGTATTGAAAATGTAGTCAGACTAGCATGGAGAATTGCTCACGTACTGAAGTGCCTATAGCTGCAGGTGGAAGCTGCCATCGCACTTTTCATAGCTGATCTTTCCTAAATATGGAGTGTCATTGCACATGACACCTCAAACACAGTAAGCTCTGCAGTCTACCTGTGACTTTACACTGTAGGAAGATAAGTAAATAAATATAGGTAAAAAACATTTGATGTGGTGTTTTGTGGTGTTGTGGGTCCACAGCTCTCCCAGCAAAGGCCAGTTGTTTTAAATAATCACCACGCTCACAGCGTTGCGAGGGGGAATGGTAGTTTGGCTGAAGTGGTTTCCGGGTGGATTCATGCTGCGGGCGTTTCTCACCTAAGTGCACAGGTGAGGGATGGTCTGCAGCGTAATTGTACCCGGGAACTGTTGATTGCCACAGCTGCCACGTCCATTATATACAGAAGCCCGAGACGGTTAAAAGAGGACGAAAGACGGAGGTTGCAGAAGGAAGAAGGAAGGAAGGGAGCGAGTGAGTGAGAGAAAGCCGGTGAGAGAGCGCGAGGACGAATGAGCACGAGCAAGAGCAGGCTCGATTGCAGCTGGACTGTGGGCCCTAGCGAGGTGTGTAGTTATCACCTAGGGCAGCTGATGGCAGTCGCTCCCGCTGCGCATTTGGAGAAGAGTGGGAGTGACTAGTGAGGAAGAGGGCTCACCGTGGAAGACAGCGGGAGTCGGGTGACTTAGTTTTATAATCTCCAGCGTGGGAGTCCTGGCCGTTGGGAGAGAAGCTAAGTCCCGGTCTGGGATGAGAGTGAGACTGAAGCTAGGATTGCGAAGCCTCCAGACCGGAGTGAGTGAGAGAAGTCAGCTGCATTGAGACCGTCATGCCTGCTGCAGGGCCCTAACGGGAGAAGCAGGTAAGACGCTAGTTTAAAAGAAGCACTGGGCTTGTTTTTGGTTTTTAAGACTGCTTCCTGCACAACGTTTTAACCTAGGTTTTAAAAGGATTGTGTTTTTCTATTTTACCTCCATGTGACACGTTTGTTATAATGGATTATTTATTTATTGAATGAAGAAGACTTTGGGAACCACTGCACTTTCTTTATTTTGAACACCTTTGTTTTTGTTGTTGGATTTTAAATAAAAGCACTTTGCACATTTGCACCAACCTCTTGCTCTAATGTTATTGCCTCACTGTCTAGCTCATCTCGGTTATAACTATTGACGGTGTTGGGTTTAAGGGCTCCCGAACAGAAGATGGGAGCATGGAGCTGAACCCGCATCGTCACATGTTTATATAACATATAAATGTTTTCTTCTAAAGACTTTCAAGAAAAAATCACAAACTGAACTTTGCACGATACCTTGGCAAGCTCTGTAAGCCCTGCTGTTTAATTGAAGGACATGCGTGTGGCAGATTCATTGGCAGGATGACACCCAACCTTTGACTGCATCTTTCGCCTTTACACCGGTGCAGCTGTGTTGTTCTTACATGCGAGTAGACGTTTCTTGAGGAGAGGGCTTCTGTTATCTTTCTCCAATGTAGAACCTTCATCCCCATCCGAGTTCACTTCTGTTATAACACAACTTTATTTTAAAATAGCAGTGTCAGGTCAGTGGGAGCATGAACGTGACTGAGAGAATAAAACTGAATTAAAACAAAAAACACTAACCTTAACAAGTACCATAAATTTATACTGGCTGTTACAGACTCAAATCAAATGTATGTTTTTATTCTATAATAGTAACAATAAGAGCAGCTCACTACTGAAAATGGTAAATCTAGGAAGCGGCCAAAATCGAACCAGCAATCTCTTGATTATGAGTCAGCAGTTCTTACCGCTGCACCACCCAAGCGGTCGTGTCAGCATCGTACCCTAACCAGATTTCTTTTCCTTCAGTTATATTCTTGAATAAAGCCTTGTTTTGTTATCTTTGTACCTTTTGTGAAAGTGTTTATTTGATATGTGGACTTCAGTCTTCACACATTATGCACTTCATGTCAAAATTAGTACTATAACATGAAAAAACATTTGTTTTAGGTATGTTTTCAACATTTCTTGCCTTGGTTTCCCTATCATCCTACATTTACCCAGATCGTTGTAGAAACGGAACACATATGAAATGCATGTGTTCTAAATAACGATATATTATTTGCCCTATACAACTCCAGGCACTTCGCACCCAGATAAAAAGACCAGCTGGGAGAACGTGGGGAGGATGGAATAGCAGGCAGCTTGTTGCTGGTGCTGATTGACACATTTGCAAAACAAAAGACACTAATGGAGAGGTGCAAAGAAATTACAGGTGAACCGGGATTACAACTTTTTTCATAGGCTTCAGGGATTCTAGTGTTAAAGCATTTCAACTTACCACGGCAGTTGATAAACCAGCATCCAAATTGTCCTGCAAAACAAAGCAAAGCCTAAGTAACTCCAACATATGGCCTTTGCTAAGCAGAAGGTTACTGGAATAATATGTTGTACTCATAAACTGAAATAATTTTTTAAAAGTAATTGCTGTTACATACATTTTTTCCTACAATTACTACAGAAAATGATACATGACTAAAATGCAAAACATTGATTAAAAAACTGCAACAGTGTTTTTTAAATTAAACATCAAAAATTCTAATATGTAACTAAGAGAAGTTCATTTTACTTACTGCTGCAGACACAATCTGAGCAGACACTCCTTTCAGGGTGCTATGTCGGAGAACAGATCCATGAACAGTAGTGCTACTTTCTGTCAGTCGTCTTCTTCTAAAGATGATAAACAAATATTTCAGTTGAATAAATGTTCTTACTCTGAAACACATTACACTTATAATATGCCAATAGCAGGGCTATGCTAAATAACTATCAGTTGCATCTACCAAAGTGTAAATAACAATTATCTTAAAATAAAAGTATCTGATTTAACCAGGAGATGTCTGAATGGTCAAACCATAATTTGTGTGTACTGTAATGCTTTAATAATTATAACACCCATTTACCATTTAATGTATATGCATTAATAAATGACTTTTAAGGAATTTGAATTTCCTTAATGTTAGTTTTTGACTAAAAGCCACCTTTATACTAAATATGACACATGTTACATATTTTTTAGAAGGAAAAAAGAAAAAAAAGATCCATTTCTTATTAGGAAGCCACATTTTAAAACAAAGTTCACTGCCTTTTTGTTAACTAACCATATGAGAAACCTTTCACTGAGTTTTCATAATAATGTTGTGGTCTTTCATGTGTTATGAATTGATAAAATTGACTTTATTCAGATCATTTCATTCTAAGCAAACAGATGTACTCATTAGGAAATCAACATAATGATTCAAATACAGAAAGTAGCAGGCATTGCTGTGGGAATACAGTAGGAAATACTGGTTTTAAAGGGACTAATTATCCAGGTGCTTTACATTAAAATAAATGTGGACTAGAAGGGCAACAAAGCTGATTACAGCTGCAGTATTTTAAAAACTGATCAAGAATATGCAAGATTGATGCACTCTATAGGAAAAAGTTTACCCTTTCTCCTAGAAAAGAAACACAGAAAATTACATTTAAAGTCTCATCACCATGATTATGCACAAGGACAGAAAACTATATGATTATAGCACAACAAATGCATAAACAGGAAGCTCATAACACAGCAGTCAATACTGAAGCAGTAAATAAGATCTGAGGGCATAATAATATAGCTAATAAAATTAAGGAATTACACAAGACTTTGAATTCCTCAGAATGTAAAGAAATATGAGGTACATGCAGAGGTGGAGAGAACACTAAAAAATTCTACTCAAGCATTATTACTTAGACAAAAATTTACTTCAGCAAAGGTAACTGACATGGAATCTACTCAAGTAAAAATAAAAAACGTATGATCTGAAAAATTAACTCAAGTAAAAATTGACAAAATATTAGATGTGCAATTGTCAATGACCCCAAATTAGTAACTATCCTTAACTATACATTTTGTGATTTGGAAAGCATTACCATAATATACATATCAATACAATATTTTACATATCAAAAGTCATACTCATGAAATATATACATATATAACCACTTGCAATTAGAAAGTGTTCTGTATATGGTAATTCAATCTCAAAACTCCATTATTATTATGTATATTCCTATTATGCACAGGTAAGCAACTAATCAGATTTATCCTTGACATGCAGGAAGTTAACAGTGTAGTCCATAGTTATCAATTACAAACCATCATTTGGGCCAGCACAGACTTCAGTGAAGAGAAAAGCTTACAGTTTTCCAAATAAAGTTTTGCAATATGAAACCAAAGAAACAAAATCAGTATTTACCTCTAAAAGGCATTGTAAGCTTGTTGACATTAGGCAAGTATAATCAGCATTGCAACAGCATACAGAAGCAAATTAGAATAAAAATTAATATTCATATAGAAACACCACACTTCCTCAAATACATGAAAAACAACAAAAATTATGAAAAACAAATACATACGCATTTGAAGTGAAAATCTCAAAAAAAAAAATTGTCATTGACTATTGCAGATTTTGTCAGCTATTACTTGAAATATGTGTTTAGACAAATACAACACTGTGGTGCTGATTAAGCGTGGTGTCAAAAGTCGCTTTTAATACAAAGCAGTTGTTGTATTTTCTACTATGCATTATCCACTGAAGGAGAGGATCTTTTTTTAAAAATGGTGCTGCCTGTTGTCATAGTTTATGTTTTCAGACAGCTGGCCACTAATTCAATCACAACAATGTCCAGCTACAGTGGCCAATGCACAAACCTTGTTGGGCCCTATTCTTTTACCAAAAAAAAATTAAATAATTTAATATTTTAATAATTTAAATTACTGGTAGCTGAGCTGCCAATCATTAAACCTTG
This sequence comes from Erpetoichthys calabaricus, assembly GCF_900747795.2. NCBI lineage: Eukaryota > Metazoa > Chordata > Cladistia > Polypteriformes > Polypteridae > Erpetoichthys > Erpetoichthys calabaricus. The sequence goes on along the minus strand of NC_041401.2, from coordinate 139,855,438 downwards.
AAAAAAAAAGGTCAGAAGCATAGATCACTATATATTTTAAGTCAGTAAAACTAATGCCTTAAACAATTAAAATTCAATCGTCATTATCACTGGATTAAACTATTTCAGAGACAAGTACAGTTTATTTGCTTAGTGATCATTAAATAGAACAACAATAGACAATTTAATATTTTATATTATATTTTTCTTTCATTTATTGACACTAATATAGAAAGGTGTTAAGTAGTATAGTATATTTTTTAAAATACAGTAATATAAAATTAAATGAGGCGGATGAGAAACTTTACAGAAAAATGGATCCTGCAGTATTTTAATATGACATTCAACATTTTTAGAAACATTCATTGTTTTAATACTGAATAAATTGAGTCTATGGCTATACAAAATTTATACATAAAATACTTCTGCACTTAAAAAAAAAAAAAAAAAATCTGGCACCTAAAAACTGCTTAAATATAAATATATATGCATTTATCTTGTTAAAACATTTGTATCTTTAATTCACAACTATCTGTATTGTTAAAATATATTTAATTTTATACTTGAGTTTTTTTTACAGTGTACTAACTAGTTATTCCTAATAATGGAGATATAATTATAAAAATGAACTAAAAATTCTAATATGCAGTGTTTGTTTCATAACAATGTTAAACTCTATCATATATTCAGTAGACTTTACTTTATTCATATTTAAACTGTCAACCACTTTGTCAAAAGTTATTTTTTGTAATGCACTACACTTTAGAATCTCTGAACTTGATAAATGTTGGTGAGTTACAGAGGAACCCAAGTAGCTTTTCGCCCTCTTATTGCAAGTGCATTGAACAACCTTCCTTTTTAAAAACAGAAGTGGGCTGTCTTTTCATCAGCATCACTACTAGAACTAATGGAGGCACCTTTTCTTCTGTACCTATAAATCTGCCTCTGTCAAGCTATTAGAATTTTTACTGCCGTATCTTTCAAGTAACTTGAAGTTTTATCGTTTATGCTACATTATCTTAAATAAAAGAACTTACTTCCATGTGTTTTTGTATGTTTGACAAAGAGTTCATGGATACATACAGCTCCCACTTTTTTGGGAAGTGGGGTTCACATGCATAATAAAGCTGCTTTTGTTTTATGTCCTTGAGACTGAATGGCTCTGCTATGTTTGAACAGGGATGTTCAGACTCCGATTTTTAGAGTACAGCTGCTATCATTTAGATTACTCCAGGTACAGAAAAAGCTGGGGAAAATTAGATTTAAGGTGAGAGTGTGCTGTCCAATATATTGGCCTGTTATATTGCATCATTCCAAGATCTACCCACTGACACAGCTGTGGGGAACTGCATGGCCACTAGGTCACTTACTAAAACACACTCTTTAATCATGACCTACAACTTACTGAAAACGTCCATCGCAAATTTGCATTTTAGACGTAAGAAATCAATTGTAATTTGTAAAGACTGACTTTGAAAAGGTAATGGAGTAGCATCGTTACTAAATAAATATACTTTTTAAAAAAGTAAATCTATTTTAATTTAAAAATGTTTTAAAAAGTTAAATTACCTACAAAATCTACTCAAGTACAGCAACAAAAGCAAATGTATTTTTTAGTTTTCACCACTGGATTCAAGCCAAGGACTTGTTTCACAAAGTACAAATACCAATATTCTCTGCACAGTAGTGCTTGATAAAAAATTTGAGGATATCTGAATTCAGAAAGCTATAAACTCACTGAAAAGCTGCAAGCCCAGATGACTATAGAGTACACTTTTACACCAATTTTTCAAATCATCATCATTATTATTATTATTATCAGAAATTTATTTTGAACCTAGAGAAAATAATATTCTGCCTAAAGCACTATCAAGTGTTAATTATAGTCTTTCCAAAGAAAAATATATACTGGTCCAGTTTGACTTAGGAACAACATCATTAAGGTCATGGTGGAAGTTTTAGTGAAAAGAATTAGGAATTTGTAAGAATGTTGTTCAAATGTTTATCTGGTTTAAAGATTAAAATTATTGAGGAAGAGAAAAAAAAAAGACTGCCACCTACACCTATGATGATTAAAAAGATATACATGCCTTTTTAAAAACATCCTGTCACCACTATCTGAGCTGGCAAGTGAAGATGTTTCACAGGAATGAGTGTCAATATTCTCAGCATTCGACAATGATGTGTCTTCCAGGACAAATGGCTCGTCTTCAGTCTTAAAAAAAGACATTTAAAATACAAGTTAGTAAAAATTGATGCAGAGACCTTTAAATGAATCTATATTTTCACTAATCTTTGCGAAGTCCTTGGGGAAAAATACTAGCAATAGATAGATAGATAGATATAGAAGGTATGAAAAGCCCATTTTTATAAATAACAATATGTCGTGGTCTCTTAATGTTTCCATGTGACTTACCTCATTTAGGATGCTTTTAAGAGTTGGTGGAATGTCAACTTGTGGAATGTCAATCTCCTTATTTAGAGAAGAAGAATTTAATATGTAAATTTGAACAAATTCTTAACTTTTATGTATTTGTCCATCATTTATTAATGCTCACACCTAAAACAGGTAATAGTTAAATAAAACTGTATGGAAATTGGGGTTTTCGGAGACATCAACAAACATCTTCATTGTCTGAAGACAATTTCTCTTAATACGACCTATTGTATTTACACCAGGACTACTCTGCCCTCAACACAAGTTATACATTGTTTATTCAGAAGACAAAAGAAAAGGGAATACCCTACAAAGTAGACACTAAGCTTCTATTTAGGTGTTGGGCACGTTAGAGAGCATGTGAAAACAACCCTCAAATCCAAATAACAACTAGAAAACCAAAGTAGTTGGAAAAAAATATAACTTATTAACAAAACAACTGAATAAAAGGAACAGAGAAAGGAGCAATACACAAAGGGATAACACCAAAAAAACTAAACCTTTTAGCATTCCTAATCACCCAAATGTTTCAGACTACCCTGTGGGGTGGCTGGTTTCTTACCCACTTTTCTCTGTGCACAACACAAATTATACTTTGGCCTTTTCCCCTCCCTTTCAACAGCTGAGTTACCATAACCTGCTACCTTCCAACTCCAATCTCTATGGTGTACTTGCTGAAAGGGGCTTTTAAGCAGTGGACCAGGGACACATCTAGGTGATTCTTCCAGATTACCTTGCCATCATTCAAAGCTTGTTGGTGCCCCTTAGAAACACTCCCTTGGTGGCACCAAATTTCTCTGTAAACTCCAGATCCCAAGTAGCTACAGGCTTTTATTCCAACCAGTGCACCATTCTTAGTTTTAATTGATCTTATCTTTTTATTCTCTTATTGTAGTGAATTCTCAAGCACCTGGATTGTTTGAAAAACATTACATTTTTCTTTAAAATTTCCTTTTTAAAAATCACTCTATTACACTGGGTTTTGTTCCTTTAATTGCTACCCAAATGCTGCGGATTTCTAAAGAGGAAAAATTATTTCAGTGCTATACAGGAGGTCCTCGGGTTACGACACAGTTCCATTCCTACAACAATGATGTAACCCGAATTTTGGTGTAAGTCGAAACACACCCTGGCCTAAGTCACTTACCTATCCTAACACATTTGCAAAATCATAATCTAGAACATATAGACACAACTAAGCCACAGAAAAAGGAAAAGGACATAAATATACTGTACTGTAGTAACAGAAAAAATGAGTGTAAAAAAAATCCTTACCTTTATTCCTTCTCATGTCTCAATTTTTTAAAAATTTTATGGGAGTGAGCATTGTAAACTCGAAACGTCGTATGTCGAGACATTGTAACCCGAGGACCCCCTGTATTCACTTGTCTGCACATTTCAAAAAAAAAGTTTCTTCATAAGCAGACAAGTGAAAATGGCAGTGAAGGTATATCCTCCCCTTTACCATTCAACCAGGCCTTTAAAGACCTCTTAGGCACAGCCATCAGCAGTGTGTCTGTCTGCGAAGAGAGCGTCGACCTTGTCGAGTGGTTTACTTTCTTCAGCAGTGACATTCATGTCTCTGGTGACTCTTCCTATGTAGTCAATAGATGGATTGGGAGAGCATGAAGGGGTCATGAGGTCACTGGAAAGAGGTATGAGGCACTCCCGATATCTATGCAAAAGGATGAAGGTCCAAATCTTTAGAGTCCTTCTGCTCTCTGTCTTGCTATATAGTTGTGAGACATGGATGCTACCTAGTGACATGAGAGGAAGACTGGACTCCTTTGGTACTGTGTCTCTTCAGAGAATCCTTGGGTACTGCTAGTTTGACGATGTGTCGAATGAATGGTTGCTCATGGAGTACCAAATGAGGCACATTATCTGCATTGTGAGGAAGCATTAATTACTGCATTACGCCCATGTGGTGCGATTCCCAGGGAGTGATCCAGCATGCAGGATCCTCATTACTGAGGACACGAGTGGCTGGACCAGGCCAAGGGGATGCCCACTGTAACACCTGGCTGAGGCAGACAGAGGGTCATTTCCAGAGGGTGGGACTGGACCGCGTGTCTGCCTAGGGTGTTGCCAACCAGGATCCCGAGCTGTTTTGTTGTGTGGTGAGTGGCAACAGGTTGTACCAGTGCATGCTCCCTAACCTGACCTGACCATTCAACAGTTGCACCTGTGTCTGCACTGTTCACTGGTAAATGTAACCAAGTGCTAATGATGAAAGGAGTAAACTCTACAGAAAAGGGTAAAATAAAAGAAAACCACTTAAAGAAACATAAGTATTTAAAGCTATAGCAAAGAATACAAATGTTAATGAATTTTTTAGAAATATATGTAGATCAGATACACAATGAGATCAATTAAAAGTAAGAACAAACACATGGATTATGAAAGTGGTTTAAATAAAAACTTGTGCCACTGGGGACTGAACTTGAAAACCATTGCTACAAGCTGTGACTAGGAAAAAACAGACTCACTGTCCCCCCTATTACTCTTGCAAATCTAAACCATACAGCCAATTGCATGACAGCACTCCAATGCATTTAGTTATGTAGACATTGTTAAGACAACCTGTTGAAGTTCAAACCGACCATCAGAATGTAGTAGAAAGGTAATTTAAATGACATTGAATGGGGCATTGTCGTTGGTGCCAAATGGGCAGAAACTGCTGATCTACTGGGATCTTTACGCACAACCAGCTTTAGGGTTTATAGGGAATGGTCCAAAATAGGGAAAATATCCAGTAAGCAGCAGTTCTCTGGGCGAAAAGGCCTTACTGATGCCAGAGGTTAGAGGAGAATGGCCAGACTGGTTTGGCCCAATAGAAAGCAACAGTAACTCAAATAACCACTCATTATGAGGATATGCAGAAGAGCATCTCTGAACACGCAACATGTCAAACCCTGAAGCAGATTGGTTACAGCTGCAGGAGACCACACCAGATGCCACGTAGGTCAGTCAAGAACAGGCAAAATCAGACAACAGAAGACTGGAAAAACACTGCCTGGTCTGAGGACTCTCAATTTTTGCTGCAACATTTGGATAGTAGAGTCAGAATTTGGCATTAACAACATGAAAGCATGGATTCATCTTGCCTTGTATCACCAGCTCAGGCTGGTGGTGGTTGTGTAATGGTGTGAGGAGTATATGTTTGGCATACTTTTGGCCCCTTAGTATCAATTGAGCATCATTTAAATGCCACAGCCTACCCGAGTATTGGAGCTAAACATGTCCATCCCTTTTTGGCCGCAGTGTACACATCTTCTGATTTTTACTAAAGATCCATATTACTAACCGAGAATGGAAGGCATGGATGCAGGTACACGGCGATAGGACCATGAGACATAGTGTGCAGGCGCCTACAGCGTGCGTCTCATAAACCGCAAGCGAAGTGTCATCCACCGCGAATGAAGAAGTCACGGCCCAAAAACGAAAGAGCTCAACTAACGTAAATAAGACATGAAGCAACAACGCGCCCATAGCTAACGACTAACGACACAGCCACACAAAAAAGAGTCTGCGCTGCACCCCAGAGTCAAACGGAAGAGGCTACGGAGGCCCCACAGGTCCACAAAGATAGTACGGAAGGCACAGGAAAGTATGAAAGGCGCAGGCGCCTACAACACGCTTCTGAACTAATCGTCCACACTACACAGCATGGTCCATGCGCTTCTAACACACCGCAAGCATAAACACGAGATAGTACAGAAACCACACAGATCCGGACTCCACAACATATGTGAATCACATTACAGTGATACAATATTAAGCACTTTACACATGGACAACTGTATGTAGCCCTCTCAAGAGAGTACAGAACCCTACACGTCCACACTACTCAGCATAGTCACACCCGACATAGTACGGAAGGTGCAGGCGCCAACAACGCGCTTCGAAAGCACCATACATTCATCAATGTATTTCGGGTTACCCAACACCGGGGGTTGGCGAGCGAAGCCCCCTTGTGTGTATAATGTGGCATGTCACAAAGTTCAAATCATCTCAGACTGGTTTGTTGGATAGAACAATGAGTTCACTGCATTCAAATGGCCTCCACATTCACCAAATCTCAATCCAATAGAGAACCTTTACGATGTGGTGGAATGGGAGATTCGCATCATGGACATGCAGTCGACAAATCTGCAGCAACTTGTGATGCTATCACTTTAATATGGACCAAAACCCCTGACAAATATTTCGAGCACCTTGTTGAATCTATGCCACCAAGAATTACAGCAGTTCATCCCGGTACTAGAAAAGTACAGCCAATAAAGTTGCTGGTGAGTGTGTGTATGTGTATAAATAAACATATACCGGTTTATACATAATGATTATATTATCCATATTACTAAACGAGAATGGTAAACCGGATACGGACGCAGGGACCTGCCCGTGGACGCAAAACACATAGTGCGCAAGTGCCACACAAAGCCCCCCCCCCAGAGTGAAACGGGAGAGACTACGCACGTGCGCAGGCGCCACACAAAGACCCCCCCCCCCACCACCAGAGCAAAACGGGAGAGACTACGAACCGTCAGAGTAGGAAACAAAGTAAAACGTCATAAAGAGATTAAAGAACAGGGACAAACACATGGAGAGCAGGTTACAGAACAAAGCCCCCCTGCCCAGAGTAAAACGAGAAAGACTACGAACCGTCTGACATGCCGCAAGCAGGATAAAGCGAGGTCAGAAATAAAACACAGAGTAGGAAACAAAGTAAAACTTTATAAAGGGATTAAAGAACGGGGACGAACACATTGAGAGCGGGTTACAGATGATGAAAACTGGAATGCAACAGCTTCAAAAAAAACTAGGCACGAAACACATGCACACCGAGATACAGAATATAAAGGCAGAAACAACGACAGTTAAACGTCCACACCACACAGCGGAGGTACACAGCATGGTAAAAACCGACATAATACGGAAAGCGCAGGCGTCGCCGCCATATTGTGAGTGGCACTAATGCGTGGTGAAAGCGCAGGAGGAGACATAGTAAAACAAGAGGAGTCAACGCCCCCTACGGAGTCCACAAAGGTTCATACGTTAAACCCGAGATGGTACGGACACGCGTCTGAAATCGCGGAAGCAAAACTGTCTCGGCTCCAAAACCAAACAGCTCAACAAGTAACACAGCTTCGACACCGAGCCCGCGTGGACAGATCTAATGAACGTGGACGCCTACAACGCGCGTCTCAAACTGCGTAGGCAAAGCAGGCACAGATTCAACACGACACAGCTCCAGTGACCGAGATACAAACACGCGCCTGCCTGGATATAATTAATTAACGCAGGCGCCTACAACGTGCGTCTGAAATGCCGCAGACCAGGCAGGCACTGCTCCAAAAAGAAAGACCTCGACTAAGCGAGATACGAAGTGAAACGGGAAACACCACAGAGTCCGCAATCCTCCACAATGCACCGCATAATAGTTCGGAAAGAGCTTCGTAGTAACAGTGGGTAGACCCAGAGTGACACGGGCGAACGCTCCGTATTAAACATACGTCATCCTCACACATCTAACCTATACAGCATAGTTAAATCACATTACAGTGATGTATTATTAACAGTACGATAAACATCACAGTATCGCAAACAAATGAAAATTTTTACTCGAAAAAGGTAAATTATATTCACCACGGACCAGGTGTCATTGAAACAAAAGCAGAATAAAGCGAGATCAGAAATGAAAGACAGAGTAAAAAGCAAACTGAGACGTCATAAACAGGTTAAACGAGGGGGCCAAACACATGGACAGCAGATTACTGATAATGAAGACTGGAATTCAAAACCTTCAAAAACCAAACCTCGACTGACCGAGATACAAACTGAAACGGTAAACACTACGGGGTCCGCAGTAGTCCACAATGCACCGCTGTTTTAGTTTGGGAAAATGGTTCAAAGGTTTTAACAGAAAATAAGCAGGCAAGAATCAGAGAGGAAAGGTCCAATACTTCAATTGTTTACTTGTTCAAATATAATATCAGTTACATACAATATGATAGCAATATACATGCAGATATAGGAATTGTACTATTGACTTACAGTAATATATATATAAAGATATATGATTTATACTATTGACTTACAGTAATACAGATATGTGAATTATACTATTGACTTACAGTAATACAGATATGTGAATTATACTATTGACTTACAGTAATATCAAAAGACCCAGAGCCATCATCCTAGACCAGTAGACTGAGGGAGCCCGCGTGTCAGTCTCGTCAGAGGATCAACTCGTGAGCCTGGTCCAATACCGGGCGGTGTGCACGTTCCCCACGGTTGAGCTTCCGAAGAAACTGAGGGCGGAACCTTTCCTTATATACTAATTGAGTGTCCTTGCCCAAAATGGCTTACGTGTAAGCAGTGTATACAGAAGTGATCAGTTTCAGCACACACCCTTCCACGGGACGCAGTATTGTTTTTCTTCTACTTGGCCCTCACTGAGACGGTGCCTAGTATCAGAAGACACACAATAACAAGCGTTGCTTGCAATGAAGCCCCTCGAAGTGAAAAACAAGTACATAGCCTTGACTGTATTCCCATAACATTCTGAATCTCTTTATGAGAAACAGGTTTTTGCACATTCTTTCGCTATCATCCCAAACATTCCAATCTTTGTAACTGGTTTTGCACTGAAGCGACCAACCCCCTCTTACTCCTTTATTTCATCCTTTCTGCTGTTACAGAGAAAACTTTTTTTTATTACAACCGCATAATAGTACGGACGGAGCTCCGTATTAACAGTGGGAGGCCCCAGAGTGACACGGGCGAACGCTCCGTATTAAACGTGCATCATCCTCACACGTGGCTGCCCAGCGGGCACGGGTTCAAAATGCCAGGGGTAGGCGAGCGAAGCGAGCAGGGGGCGGAGCCCCCTTGTATTATATAATAAAAAAAAATCCTGGAAAGCAAAAGCAAGGCTACCATACGTGATCTTCTTGGAAGTTCTCGGAAGACATTTAAAACACCCGCGAGACAAAAGAGACTTGCCATGGAGCAGCTCGTGGGGACCGTAAACATGAGACTTGGTGCCAAGAGATTGTCCCAGGGTCGTCTCGCGGGGACGTGGAACATGAGATTCTTGCAAGATACGCCCTACTTACAAAAGATCCATATTACTAAACGAGAATGGTAAAGCGGATATGGACGCAGGGACATGGGCCATGGACGCAAAAGACGTAGTGCGCAGGCGCCACACAAAGCCCCCCTCCAAGCAACGGAAAATAAGAAATGAGGCGCCGCGCCCATAGCACACAAAAAAAAAGGAGTCAGACGCAGGTGCCACACAAACCCATGGCACACAAAAAAAAGGAGTCAGACGCAGGTGCCACACAAACCCATGGCACACAGCGCCACACGAAGCCGGACACACACAAAAAAGAGGATTCAGACCCACGACACACAAAGCCCCCCTCCACTAACAGAAATAAGAAATGAGGCAACGCGCCCCTAGCACACCAAAAACAAAGGAGTCAGACGCAAGCGCCACATAGCACACGAAACGGTACGCACACAAAAAAGAGGATTCAGACCCACGACACACACAGCCCCCCTCCACTAACAGAAATAAAAAATGAGGCAACACGCCACTAGCACACAAAAAAAAAAAAGGAGTCAGACGCGAGCGCCACACAAAGCCCATTGCACACGAAACGGGACAGACTACGGACATAGCACACGAAACGGGATGTACACAAAAAGGAGGATTCAGACCCACGACACACAAAGCCCCCCTCCACTAACAGAAATAAATAATGAGGCAACGCGCCCCTAGCACACAAAAACAAGGAGTCACACGCAAGCGCCACACAAAGCCCATAGCACATGAAACGGGACAGACTACGGATTTCACACACTAACATAAATAAGAAATGAGACACAAAGCACCCCTCCACTAACAGAAATAAGAAATGAGGCAACGCGCCTATATCACACAAAAAAGAGGAGTCAGACACACACCCCAAAGTGAAACGGGACAGACTACGGACTCCACACACGGTCACCCATCGAGCCCGAGATTGAGGCTCAAAAACGGAAGAGCAACCAAAAACGAACACTCGAGATCATACAAAAACCCCACACATACGGACAACACAACATATTTGAATCAGATTATCCCCGCCGAACAGTGAAACGGGACAGTCTAAGGAGTCCACAAAACTTCACAAATCAAGCCCGAGATAGTACTGAAGAAGAGGACTCACACCCCCACACCACAGTTAAACGGGACAGACTACGGAGTCCTCAAAGGGTCACACATCAAACCCAACATATTACAGAAAGAGATTTGTGTTTCGGAAAATGGCAGATACTACGATAGAAGCATTCGCCTACAACTCGCATCTGAAATCAACGTACAGACTATACAGCACATTCCACGCACTTCTAAAAAGACGCACGCCGACAAACGACGTCATACATAAACAACAAGAGACCGGACTACAATACATATACAGGCGCGACACCTGATGGGTAATAATACGAAGAAACGAACAGTCCGTATTAAACATACGTCATCTAAACACGTTCAAACTACACAGCATAGGTGAACCTCATTACAATGATGCACTATTAACCGTACAACCACAGAAAATGCTCCATATTAACAGTGAGTGCGATCCTCCTTATTACTTATCCATATTACTAATGATAAAGAACAAACAAGTCATGAATTCACGATCACGGGTACAAAACAATACGGCTCGAGTAACAGGACCACAAACATGAACCTGCATGAAAAAAAAACAATACACGTCGGCGCCTACAACGCGCTTCTGAAACTGCGGAAGAAAAAATGTCTCGGCTCCAAAAACGCATGTCACTCCTTATTCAAAATACCGGTCCCAATCACAGAAACATCGGTATCCACTATGAAAATGAACAGTAACAATGCACGTGACATCCGTCTTGCAAAACTGTTAATTATAGATGAATGTACAATGGCATCCAGTCACTTACTCAACACCATTGATAAACTTCTACAAACGTTGATGAATAATAATATTCCCTTTGGGGGAAAGGTGCTTTTATTAGGAGGAGATTTTAGACAGTGCTTAGCTATTGTTCCACATGCCATGCGCTCAGCTATTGTTCAGTCCACCTTAAAATATGCGGACATTTGGCATTGCTTTTAAAAGATACAATTGGTACAAAACATGCGATGTCCAGATCCAGAATATAACAATTGGTTATTACAACTGGGAGATGGGACACTCACCAATACAGATGGACTTCACCCAGATATTATTACAATTCCTCAAGCCTTTATCTGCGACGACTTAGTTACGGAGATATTTGGAACAACAATCTCATTAGACCAAATGCCCCTTTTAACACAACGCACTATATTATGTCCAAAAAATATTAATGTTGATCACATAAATAACCAAGTCATTGCATTACTTCCTGGAGAGGCACGGCTCTTTCTAACCTCTGACAAAGTTGACTCTGATGACGACAATGACCATCTTAATTTCCCCTTACAATATTTGAACACTATTAACCCAGCCAGATTACCACAACACAATCTTAACCTTAATATCGGAACAATAATCATGCTATTAAGAAACCTTAACACTAAACAAGGTTTATGCAATGGTACACGTTTAGTCGTCAACACCATGACACACAATGTTATTGAAGCAAAAGTTCTTACAGGATCACATGTTAACAATACTGTTCTGATTCCTAGAATTGACCTTACAAGTTCTGACCTAGAATTACCTTTTACACTTAAACGGCGACAGTTCCCCATTAAACCTGCATTTGCCATGACCATCAACAAATCACAAGGACAAACCATGTACAAGGTTGGCATCTACCTCTCTGAGCCCGTTTTTGGACATGGACAACTTTGTGTGGCCTTCTCACGAGTTTGACGTTCATCTGACGTTATAGTTAAGGTTATAAATGATCCATGCCAACGAAAACTCATTCAAGGACAACACACCATCTTTACTACTAATGTTGTGTACAAAGAAATTTTCCAATAAATCTTTACACTGTGCCATGCAGTTTATTCTTTGCTTACTATATGCGTCATCTACACCTTCACACTATGCTATATCTCATATATACATCACGCTATTTGTAATTACCCAACACCAGGGGTTGGCCAGCGAAGCGAGCAGGGGGCGGAGCCCCCTAGTATCATATAACAGCACACCCATCAAAAAACACTCAGTGGTGTAAAAGCACATCGTACACACAGATCATGTGCTCTCAGCACATATAAAGCGTATATGGACAATACAGAAAATAGAGACCCAAATGCGTTGGAGAGAAAAAAAGGCAGATAAGAGATTATGAAAGCAGTGGAATTCGAAAGGCTCAAACAAACGATATACACATGCAGAGAAAGGTACAGAATATGAAAGCAATAAAATTCGAAAGTATTGTAGCGTCCCAGCCAGGTTGAGGGCTTTTTGGTTTTAAGTGACTGTTAGGTCCGATTGAGGGAGGGCGGAGTACAGCACGGAAGATTGATAGCGGGGTATTGATTGATTCGGTAAGGGGGGGGGGCGTTGGAGAGGGTGCTATAAAGTTGTGTTTGGGATTAGGAAGTCGGCGATTGTTCAAGTAAAACTTTTGTGACACTTTATCATGTCGGTCGTATCAGTATCAAAGAAAAGATAGAAAAGATCTCATTACCGCAAACAAAAGGTGATTAATCATCACAACCAGGTGTAATTGAAAAAATAGCAGGACAAATCGAGGTCAGAAATAAAAGGCTGAGTAGTCAACGAAGTCTTTTCGCATTCGCATCATTCAATGCACAAAACGTGGATTTACACAATAATGGACCATACGCTATGAGAATCTGTGGTCTCGGAACAGTTAAAGGAACGACAAGTTAAATTTCAAAGAATACACAGTGTATATTACAAGAATACAGGTGTATATTGATGATCACGGAGAAGCGATGCAAATTTTAACAGGCAAAAAGAAAGGTAATGTATATATTCCGCGAATAGCATTACACACCAAAGGAAATCGTGATATGCCATTCGCATTAAAATGTTTACAGTTTACCAGATTTAGTCGGATTATTTATTAGAGAAACAGAAACAATATTCACTCACGGGCAGTTATACGTTGCGTTGTCACAATGTGTCTCCAAAAAATATTGTTTTTAATGAAGCTTTAAAGTAAAAGTGCAAATAATGAAATTGAAACGATTACAAAGAAAAAAAAAATTAAAATTGTATATCCGATTAACCAAACACAGGGGTTGGCGAGCGTAGACCCCTAGTAATATATATACTGAATCACTTAACTGAACAAACCTAAAGCTGCGTTTATGCACGACGTCTCGTCGCCACTGTGTAATGGATAACAGGATTTGACAAAGGATGAATAAAAAGCAGTTTATAATTGAGTCGTCCCACTTCACTGACTAGGCTGGGCTCGTTCCATGGACCAGCATGTGGAACAAAGTTTAAAACAGATCAATCTGTCGACAACAGGTTATGAAGACAATAAAGGTCACGTAACTGCGTTATTACAATCGTCACTGCACATTGAAATGATGAATGAGAAGTTGCAGGACACTTTTTGAAAAGAGAAACACTCATGGAAATGGCTTTGTTTAACAAACTATAAAGCTCAGTGTCAAAGTGAAAACGCATACCGGGAGAGCTTTAGACAGTAAAGCAAATATAATTTAACTGCATATGGGAAAAGGGAACACTGGAGCAAGGATTCGTCACCCTCACAGCATAAAACAATGGCATGAAATCAGGGTAACACATACAAATTAAATTTTGCATACACGAATATGAAGACCAAAAAGGCTGCGGACAAAATAAATGTCGGTAAGAATGGCTGACGGGGATGCCTTAACATCAAGGACAGTGCTCACCGATTCGATGTCTGTGAGGTTAAGCTGAGAAGACGCTGACACCAGGCTACGTGTATCCGGCGAGTCTGACATTTTCTTAATTGCACTGCCATAAAGTAAAAGCGGTCCAGTCGGAGTTAATTCAAAGCAAAGAAGCGTGTTTATTTTCCATTACTCAGTACAAAACACATTCATTTTGGCAGTTCCTGTTCCCCATAATAAATTTCCTCCAATCAGCAAGCGAATGCTTCAGGCATCAATGCGTAACTTCCTTTTACCTGAGCGAAACTAATTTACAGTTTAACTTCACCTCCTGCATTTATTTTCCCTAGGCAATCTGTGTTTTTCTTGTCATGACTCGTGAATGAGCATTCTGAAATTTAGATTTCAACAAACAACGCGTTCTATAAATGAAATAAACAGATTTATCAATTTGCTTTTTGTCGTCTAATATTATCTGTTGCGAGTTTAATAGATAGATAGTACTTTATTAGTCCCCAGTGGGAAATAAAGTTTAATAAATTCAGTTATAAACAGTGTCAAAAATCAAAGAACTGGTTATTAAACAGAACGGAACACTCCTGTCAATATGATCTTTCGTTTTGTTGTTTTTTAATAAATTTGCAGAAAGTTTTAAAATCCTGTTTTTGCTTTTCCATTCTAGGATATTGAGTGTTGCTTGATGTGGGGAACAAATGTATTTAAATGATCCACCTATCTATCCATTTTCAAACCTATTTATCCTGAGTAGGGTCAGGAAAGCTGAATTTTACAACAATAATAGGCTGTGACATAGCAAAATATGAAAACAGTTAAGGAGTCTGAATACTTTACAAATGCACTGTATTATAAATGTGCAATGCACTCCCTGGAAAAGTTCTTTTATTTGGTAGTCCTAGGTAATTTTCACTCACACACATACATGCATCTGAGGATAGGTGAGGAACAACAAACCACTCAAACATAAGAGAAAAGTAGCAGTTAATGTAATTTTGAATGCTGATATAACTTAATGAAACAAAAAACTGATACGGCATAGAAATGCAGAACATCAATGTTTGAACAACAGTTTGGTCCAAAAGTCAAAACAGCAACATTGGTGAGTTTCTTATTTGTTGATGGGGTTTTGGCTCTATAGCAGTGTTCAGGTAATTTGATTCAAAAAGTTCTAAAATCTGGCCAGCCTGATGAATTCCATCAATACTTCACTCAGATTTTACACCATTATGACAGACAGATCTCCAGGGTGAGGTGGCTGTTCTTTTTTTTTTTCTTTCTCAAATGTTATCGACAAGTAAGTGTCCAATAAGCAGTGCAGATGCTATAAACATTCCTTCTTGTTCCTGCTTCTCTCTGTAATTAGAAAACTCAAAGATTAATTTTTTGGATGTGTAGAAACCTTGTCCTTGACGACCAACCTAGTTTAGTTTTGGAATTTGTCTCTAGGTGATTAAATTGAATAAGGCTCTGACCCGTAGGGTGGAAGCTATTTATCCAAGACAGGGCATCTCTTTGTGGTGACCTTTACAGAGTTGACCATCAAAGTGACAGGACTGAAGTTCCAAGAGCCACTTAATTACTTGGGAGCTGGGCACCCAGATATCAGCCATCCAGCTCAGCATGACAAGACCTGATACTAAAGTGACATTTCATGTTTAAGGCCTTTTGTTTCATGGTAGAATACCTTTGCTCGGGAGGGGATAGTTTCCAACTAAATTAGAAGAT
The DNA here is from genome assembly GCF_900747795.2 of Erpetoichthys calabaricus. Taxonomy (NCBI): domain Eukaryota; kingdom Metazoa; phylum Chordata; class Cladistia; order Polypteriformes; family Polypteridae; genus Erpetoichthys; species Erpetoichthys calabaricus. The sequence goes on along the minus strand of NC_041401.2, from coordinate 139,839,437 downwards.
TGGATAGTTTGTAGTGTTAACATTCTGGGACAGAACTGCCTCCTATCCTTTCTGTGAAGCATCTGTCTGGAAGATAAACAGCCGTGAAAAATCCTGTGTCTTTAATATGGGATTAAAGTATACTTCAATTACAAAATCTGTGACTTTATTTGTATATCCACACTACATAGCCCAAACACAGTAATTACCTTCCTGTAATCCAAATTTACATTTGACAGCTCTGCTTTTTGAAAGAATGTAACATTGTCTGCAGATACTGTATGTCTTCCTCCCAAATGGCTGAAAAGATAAGAACTATATTTATGTACGTTGCACTGTATACCTTATGGGACTTAAGAAGTCTGGCCACCTAAAGTGCGAAACTGCCAATGGTCACCACTGGTACTGAAAAGCAGTTTCCTGTTTTGCTAAATGTTATGATACAGACATACAGTAACTTAATTTTTTTCTACTTGAATACATTTTTATTTAAAGAAATCTTGGTAGTTTTGGAGGTTTTGTACTACAGGGAGTCCATCTATATAATCCTTTTTGTAGATTATTGTCTCCAGATTTATCCTAAAAATTTTATTGTATGTTAGCATTTTATCTCTTCACCGTTTTATTTAATGTGCATCATGCGGTTTTGTGGTTCAGTTATCAAGACACACTGCTTGGTTGCTGGGGGCGCGGTTTGCACCGGTCATGTCATGTGACATCACCAAAATGACACTTTAAAAATAAGCAACATGTGCTTCATCATGTCTTAAGACTATGGATTCTAATAAGGTCTCTCAATTAGATTTTAGTGTGGTTTAAAACTTTGAAACTTAATGATTTTTTCCTTGATTATGAGTACTGAATTATTGACTTTGAGTATTGAATTAACAATTTGGTTTTGGTGACAGATAGAAAAGATAGTCTTTCTGGTTTTGATCTTCACAATGCTTTTTTTTTTTCCTATGATTCATCTAATGGTCCATATTTGTTTGGGCTGCCATTTTTTTCAGTGGCAGTGCACTACAAGGTTAGGATTATTTGCCAGTATGCCTGTGGCATATCAGCTATTGCAAGGTAACAGGCCTTCTCAGGTTCTCAGTAAGTTTATACAGTGCATCCGGAAAGTATTCACAGCGCATCACTTTTTCCACATTTTGTTATGTTACAGCCTTATTTCCCAGAATTCTACACACAACACCCCATAATGACAACGTGAAAAAAGTTTACTTGAGATTTTTGCAAATTTATTAAAAATAAAAAAACTGAGAAAGCACATGTACATAAGTATTCACAGTCTTTGCCATGAAGCTCAAAATTGAGCTCAGGTGCATCCTGTTTCCCCTGATCATCCTTGAGATGTTTCTGCAGCTTAATTGGAGTCCACCTGTGGTAAATTCAGTTGATTGGACATGATTTGGAAAGGCACACACCTGTCTATATAAGGTCCCACAGTTGACAGTTCATGTCAGAGCACAAACCAAACATGAAGTCAAAGGAATTGTCTGTAGACCTCCGAGACAGGATTGTCTCGAGGCACAAATCTGGGGAAGGTTGCAGAAAAATTTCTGCTGCTTTGAAGGTCCTAATGAGCACAGTGGTCTCCATCATCCATAAGTGGAAGAAGTTCGAAACCACCAGGACTCTTCCTAGAGCTGGCCGGCCATCTAAACTGAGCGATCAGGGGAGAAGGGCCTTAGTCAGGGAGGTGACCATGAACCCGATGGTCACTCTGTCAGAGCTCTAGAGGGCCTCTGTGGAGAGAGGAGAACCTTCCAGAAGGACCACCATCTCTGCAGCAATCCACCAATCAGGCTTGTATGGTAGAGTGGCCAGACGGAAGCCACTCCTTAGTAAAAGGCACATGGCAGCCCGCCTGGAGTTTGCCAAAAGGCACCTGAAGGACTCTCAGACCATGAGAAAGAAAATTCTCTGGTCTGATGAGACAAAGATTGAACTCTTTGGTGTGAATGCCACGTTTGGAGGAAACCAGGCACTGCTCATCACCAGGCCAATACCATCCCTACAGTGAAGCATGGTGGTGGCAGCATCATGCTGTGGGGATGTTTTTCAGAGGCAGGAACTGGGAGACTAGTCAGGATAAAGGGAAAGATGACTGCAGCAATGTACAGAGACATCCTGGATGAAAACCTGCTCCAGAGCGCTCTTGACCTCAGACTGGGCGACGGTTCATCTTTCTGCAGGACAACGACCCTAAGCACACAGTCAAGATATCCAAAGGAGTGGCTTCAGGACAACTCTGTGAATATCCTTGAGTGGCCCAGCCAGAGCCCAGACTTGAATCCGATTGAACATCTCTGGAGAGATCTTAAATGGCTGTGCACCGACGCTTCCCATCCAATCTGATGGAGCCTGAGAGGTGCTGCAAAGAGGAATGGGCAAAACTGGCCAAGGATAGGTGTGCCAAGCTTGTGGCATCATATTCAAAAAGACTTGAGGCTGTAATTGCTGCCAAAGGTGCATCGACAAAGTATTGAGCAAAGGCTGTGAATACTTATGTACATGTATTTTCTCAGTTTTTTTATTTTTAATAAATTTGCAAAAACTTCAAGTAAACGTTTTTCACGTTGTCATTTTGGGGTGTTGTGTGTAGAATTCTGAGGGAAAAAATGAATTTAATCCATATTGGAATAAGGCTGTAACATAACAAAATGTGGAAAAAGTGATGCGCTGTGAATACTTTCCGGATGCACTGTATACTGTTGGCATGGGCAAGGCATCCAATTTAGAGACCTGACTGAGTTCTCTGAAGTCATTAGAGAAGTGCCATTAGCCATCTCCTCTTCTTAATAAACTTCACAGCCTTTTCTTCCGTACCTCTTCTTCAAATATAGCCTGCTTTGCCTCAGGTACTCTATAGGGTTCCTCTCTCACCATTGCTCCTGCACATCATGTACAATGTGGTGTATCACACCTGGCCTGTCACTCATGATTTAAGTGAATTCATTCTGTAGTCCTAGCAATTTATGCCATGGGAGTTGCCCATGGTAATTTCCTGATCTATGAGAATGAACACAGCAGCTTCTCCTGGCTATACATCACATTTAGTCCAAGAACATAAATATTTACATGATAAATCTGTTCTACTTTCCTTTTATCAAAATGTACTGTATAATAACATAGTCTACTGGCCCCTTCGGGTTGAAATTCCTTAAAATTAAGACTGTGGCAATGTTGTTATACAGCTACTTCAGCTTCATCAAGGCAGTTTCTAGACTTGCTTGTATGTGAGGTTTCACTTTATCTAATACCTCTGGTAATTGGGGCAAGATGACACTCTCCTGTGAGAGAGAGATTGCTCTTCCCAAACTTTCCGTACTGTGTCTAAAAGCACCCTTGGTTGCCTCCTATACAGCAACTCAAAAGGCAAAAACCAAATCCAACATTGTTGGACCTCCCAATAGGCAAAAATAACAGGAGTTGAATGGGCAAATCCCATTCCAGTATTTCCCATTAGATTGTACCACCTTGTGCAACACCTCTTTAAGTGTTCTGTGGTGCCTTTCATCTACAGCATCTGTCCAGGGATGGTCCACCAGTGTATGCAGGTGTTATATTGGTTAAGGCTTTGGAATTCAAACCTTGAGGTTGTGGGTTTAAATCCTGTGTGACCATGACCTAGTGAACTAACTTTGCTACAATTGGAAAAACAAAAAAGAAATGTAACCAATTGTGTCTCAAATGCCGTACATTTCATAGGATAAAGATGTCAACCAAGTAATAATAAAAATAATAGGTGTTCAATTTTCAATAATTCCCTAAATATTCAACTCCATAAACATTTAGGATGAAAATAGTGTGTTGTCATCAGACAGTGATTCCTTGTGCATACGGATTGAACTCAACAGACCAAATTATTGTTGTTGATGCTTGGGTGGTCACTATCCTTAATGGGAAGGCTTCTGTGTATTGTGTTGCATAGTTAATGACTACCATGTACTGATGGCATCTTGCGGACTTTGCTAAACTTTGCAATATCTAGAGTAAACCATTTAAGGGAATATTGAATTTAAGTAAAGGTACTAAGGGAGTATGACTGAGCCTCAGTGCTCAAGTGAGCTAACACTCTGGACAAGTGACACAGTCACCCTTTCCTTCAGTTATTATGCCAGTTCAAAAGAACCAAGATAATATTTTTTTTAGCAAAACTGATATTGAGAAGAAGGGAGAAGTCTTGGATGTGTGGAACTCACCAAGTTCATCATTGAATTGCTCTACTATTGCACCTTAAACGTCACACACATAGAAGGACACTCATGCAAACTTAATTCACAGAAGCACTGATTATGAGTAATGCTTGCACAGTCTATCACTCCTCAGTACTCCACACAGGGACTCACTAGCTATGATGTGAACAACACACTGGTGCCCCCAGATATAACAAACTTAAGGCTACCTTGGTACCCAAGAACAGACACATAAAGGTGGACCCAGCCTTCACAGTGTCTCAACTTAGAGAATCGAGGTACATCAGTCTTTAGGTCAATCTGAAGGCCATCGCACAATTATCCACGAGAGTTACCTAGCCATACTTGATTCAAACACTTACCTACCTACCTAAGGGATGCCTTGTGACACCCCGTGTAGTGGGAATTGGGTGACACCAACCTACACTCTAGGTGTCTAGTATGCAGGACCAAGCGTGACCAGGATGATGGTTTAAGACAGGGAGACACAGACACAAAAGGGTTGGGGTTTTGCAAAAATAAAGTGAAAATTTATTTACAGGTGCACATAAAGAAAAACAAAAATAATGTCCTGCGGAAAATATATATAAATTCATAGTCCTATACCGCAAAGGACACACAAAACCGTTATAAAAACAGAGCCCAACAATAATGATTATTTACAGTATTTACAGTGCTGACTGAAAGTCACAAACAAAAAGAAAAATAATGAAAACACATACATACTCAAAAATCAAAGATACAGCGGTTTTCCTCCACAGTAATCCAAGTCAGGAAGCTGCTCCTCCAAACAGTGTATAATACAGGGTTTACTAAGAAAATACTCAAAATACAGAAAAAGAAAAAGTTTATTTACAAAAATGTACACCCCAATAAATACCTCCACCAAAGCTAATCCAGAGATATTTATACAAGAAAAAAAATTACTATAATCAAGGCACAAGCGGCAGCGCTTGGTAAACTCAAGATAATGTTCTACCAAGTACCTTTCTCTCTGCACGATCTAGAAGACCACCTCTAGAGGCCGGAAATTCCCTTTTGTATTCGGCGCCCCGTGTTTGGGCTATGTAGTGTGGATATTTGTATTAACCCTGTAACCATAAAAGATGATATTAATATGCCTTCCTCCAGTCACGAGGCAAGAATCCGAGTTTCTCTTTATGGTATTACTGTCGTATTTCTTTTTAGAAACAAAAAAACAGTTTTATAATTTACTAGACAAAGAGCCCATTTCGACAATGTAAGATGAAACGGGCACGAGCTTGTGTCAGCAGTGTATGAATAACAAATGATAAGTAACTAAGAAGTTGTTTTGTAATGATTGTAGTCCGCTTTACTCATTACTGTACAGGCTTGTACTGTTAGTTGATGAATTTTCCAGGCCTATAGTATAATATTGAATGATGAATGTTCCAGTACAATATGGAATAATAATAAGTATAAGCACCACAAACCTGATATAGGTGTATTGAATGAATGCGTAATTGAATCAGAATGCGTAATTAGGCCTCGAGCTATAGTCGAAATCGCCTTTCAGGCCTCTAGAGCTTTAATCGAAGTCGCCTTTCTCTTTGAATTTTTGTGGCCGTAAATCCACCACCTGCCGTGATGTTGGGGTCGGATGTCGGTCTCGTAAGGTTTTTCGGGCAGCTGCGCAGAAGGTGACTGCGCATTCGGCTTCAGACGGACGTGAGTGAGGAGGTAGGCGAATTATGTATTAAGATGATTCAGGATTCGATAGTTAAATGAAAGAGGACAATACATATTTTTAGATTACGGAAACAACATACTAAATATGAATGTGGTTGCTCTAACTGCTATTATAGTGAATTCTATCATTCAAAATATTTGAAATTATTTTTACATTATTTCTGGAACCTCGTTCAATAAAAGGAAAAATTCTGTTAATGACATATGTTACAAAATAAATGATGATCAACAAGCATGAAAATGAAGGTGTAAACTTTCGAGTTCTCAGTAAAACAAACTTTTAAAATTGTTAATGAACAATTTTTTAAATGATCCAGCTTACTACAGTTCATTGGGATCTTCATCTCCATTGCCTGTCTTGAATTGTGCTTTCTTAATTTTGTTCAATGCTGCTGTTATAATGTTGATAAATTTCAAGTGGAGTTATTAAACTTTTAAACGTTTTCCTGGTTTTTAATTTTAATGCATAATTGTTCTCCCTGGGACCCTAACTTATAAGTACGTACTTATTAAAAAAAGTAAGGCAAATCTCTTAAATTCCTTAATAGATATTTTTGTTTGTTTTTCTGAAGAAATGTAAAAATTTTGCACTATTGAAAGTTGCACTTCCATAAACTGTCTTGCATTTATTTTGGAACTGAACTAACACATTGATTCAGATTTTAAACTTAACTAAATGTTTTGTTTGGGTAGATGCAATAATTACAAATCAATTTTTTAGTGATTTTAAATCCTTTAATCGCCGCATACAATTTATTGTATTAGGAATTTGTTGCATACCCCAACTTACTCTCCAAACGGAGGTATAATTTTTTTGTAAATAACATTACCGTTATTAGGTCATCGGTCTCACTGCCTGCTAAGGATTCACCTCCTCCTGTAGTGTGTTCAGCTGTCTTTGACCACTCTGAGCCTGTGTCATCGTTTCTGTTGTCTGATTTGGTGCAACTCCTGAATCCTACAAATTGCCCCCTGGAGAGTGTCCCCTCTCTATTAGTTAAGGGTTTTTTTTGATTCTGTCAGACCAAGTGTTGTTACCTTAATAAATGCTAGCTTGATTTGTTTATGTTCCTGCTGCCTTGAAACACACTGTGGTGCAGAAACTTATTAAAAAAACAAAATAAGGACCCGCTAATGTGTCCAATTTCAGGCCAATTTCTAAACTACCTTTGTATCTAAAGTCTTAGAAAAAGTTGTCCCAACTCAAACATTTCTAGATGAAAACAGTTTTCTAGAAACATTCCAATCCAGATACAAATGTTCTTACAGCAGTGAAACAGCCTTGTTAAAAGTTTACAATGACCTCTTCCCAACTACTAATGCTGGACCTTATGCTAGATCTTACCTCAGCTTTTGATGCCATGGATCTTATGATTCTTATATTCCGCCTTGAACAGTATGTAGGCATCCAAGGTAATGCCCTTAAATGGTTTAAATCTTATCTAAGCAATTCATTTGGGTGAGTTCTCATCCTCTGTAGCTCCTCTTACTTGTAGGGTTCTGCAGGGTCCCATCCTTGGACCAGTTCTCTTTTTGATATGCATGTTACATTTAGGCTCCATTGTTAACAAGTATGGCTTCTCCTTTCACTGCTATACTGATGACACTCAAATCTATTTCCCACTAAAATCAAAGCGAGACAATACAAACCCTCTATGTGTGCTTGAATGATATTAAACCCTGGATGGCAATGAATTTTCTTAAACTAAATGATAATAAAACTGTGATTGTGGCATCCAAAAGTTTAGAAGGCTTGAGTGCCTCTGATGTTGCTCTTGGACCCTGTGCCATATACGTATCATAATGCTTCAGTTAGGAGCCCAGGCGTGATCTTCAACAGCTCATTCAAACTCGACAAACAGATAAATTGTGAGGTTAAATTAAGCTTTTTTCCAGCTGAGACTTTAAGGTAAAGGCCTTTCCTTCTTTCAGTGATCTTGAAAAGGCCATCTAAGCTTTTATAACATCTCATTTGGACTACTGCAGTTCTTTGTAGGTAGATGTTGGTCAGGCCCTGTTACGACACCTACAACTATTCCACAACTTTGCTGTTCACTTATTGAATGACTCTCGTAAGTGTGGCCATATTTCACCTATACTGACATTGCTTCACTGGCTTCTGGACCATTTCAGAATTGATTTTAAAATTCTATTTCTTGTTTTCAAAAGTTTGAATGGATCAGCCCCATCTTGCCTCTTCACTTGTATGTGCCAACAAGAGCCCTGCGGTCTACTAGCCAGATGATCTTAGTTGTGCCGAGGTTGAGGCTGAAGCAAAGGAGGAATCGGGTGTGTGTGGTGGCTGCTCCTTTTCTCTGGAATGGCTCACCTTATTATATTAGGTCTGCTCCAGCACTGGCCATTTTTAAGTCATGATTAAAGTCTTATTTCTTCTTGCTGCCATTTGAACCTGCAAGAGGTTGACATTGTTTGTATATGTTGGCTCATGTACATTCATGATTATAAATATGTATGTATGGGTATTTTGAGTTTATCTTTTATGTAATGCTTGGTCATGCTTGCAGTTTTGTGTTGTGTACATACGGTATATTTGAACTGCTTCTTTTACCCTGTCTTGTACAGCACTTTGGTTCATTTCTGGCTGTTGTAAATGTGCTTTATAAATAAAAATTATTTTAATACATAACACTAAGAAGTGCAGATCTGAGACAATGGATGCAAAGATGAAGTTGGTTTGCAACATTTATTACAAAAAAGTTAAAGAATATATAAAATATAGAACAAGAATTGTAGGTTGTAACTGAACAATGACGGACATGCATGTTTATGTTACATTTTCTCACAAAACACAGTCATTTTCCTTTTTCCTCTCAAGTTATCTAAAAACAGATGCATGTCTTCCATATGTGAAAAAAGGATGGTGAAGGGTCTAAGGACATATTCTCTCTCGTCTTCTTCTGGAAATTCAGATAGCAAAACAGATTTCTGAAGGGCCTCCTCAATGTCGTCTTTGTCCATTGACAGTAATGCAGGGAGTGAGATGTGCCCCCAAACACAGAAATGTTCTTAGCACACCACACTTCTCTGCCTCAGTAAAATGCTGAATGATTCTGTGTTGCTGTACTACATTTTATTAAAAAAAAAATCTTTAAATGGTCATCATAAAGCTTATAGCCTTTCCTCCACATGTACAAGGAATGTAAGAAAAAGGAAAGTAAAAAATAATGTACAGTATATTCTGAATTTGTTATACATTATTAACATTACTGCTTTCAATCATAGATTGTACAAGTCTTCAATGTTTCGTACCATACACTATTATTAACACGGCACATAATGCATTTCAAATGTTTAAGGCCTTTAAGAGTTGTATTTCTTTGTCAGAAAACATCTTGCCTGAGGAAGGGGCCTGAGTTGCCTCGAAAGCTTACATATTGTAATCTTTTCAGTTAGCCAATAAAAGGTGTCATTTTGCTTGACTTTTCACTACTTTGTCAGAAAACGTAAAACAGGCTTTAAGTCTGTTGAGCTTTGACTCCTGCTGGTTAACGATTAACAGTAGGCATCTGAGACAAGCATTACAAGTCTACATTTTATTTACTATACCATAGGCATTGTAAGCCACCATCAACAAAATGTAATTCGTCTTTCTTATGGAAGTTTATAAAATTATATGCCTGTACCTGCTCAACAGTGCACTGTGGTGGACATTGGAGAAGGGAGGCTGATGTTTCTTCTAAAAGAAAAGATCTGAAACCTGCATGAACGCAGTGCTATGGAATAGAATAGCAAGACATTTTTTTCACTTCAGATGTAATCTAAGTCTTTACTCATCTTCTGACTTCTCATTAATTGGCTGAATAGATTCTAAACCTGAAAGCAGAAAAAATAATATTTACCTAAGGAAATGTTAAAAAAGAACCAAAGGAATAAGCACAAAAATGACCCTGTCCTGGCTGTCCATTATTTCTGTAATTTCAAAATTTTTGTTTGGTTCTTGGCCTTCATTTAGAAGGGCGTTTGCTCGCTCAGTCCAATGTGAGCAGTTACTTCAGTGATTTCAAAAAGAAGCACTAAGTTTATAATGGTAAACATTTTGACTATTTGTCTTTGATTTACAATATGGCTAAGTATGTTTGCCACAGAACTAAATTAAAGTTATTAAAGGAAATTTAAATTTCATTTACCCCTTTGGCCTGGAGTTCTCAAGCAACATTCTATACCAGCACATCCTCAAAGCCGGCGTGTCATTCTAGAGAGGATTGAGCAGAGTCACGTTGTTAAATGGAGTTTAATGTTACAAAAATATTTATGCAAACCATTATAAACATACATTTAAAATATCTGGATTTTAAAAGGTAGGCGTTTGTGGAACATCAAAACCACTAGGGACAGTATGCTAAAATTAAAAAAATACAAATATAATAAAATAAACATAACACAAATACCCAACAAAATTGTAGTAGGTAACAAAAATGGGAACCAGCAACCAGATATAATCCTCCCTCAACAAATGCTACAATGAAAGATGAGAGGACCAAAGTTGAGACACAACTCATTAAAACTGAAGGGGGTCTCAAGAATGAAATACAGAGAAACCACAAAATAGTCATTTGGAAACCTGGACACAACATTAAATACAGACAGACAAAAAATATAGTTACAATATGAAATGGTCATACCATCAACATGAAAATTCTGCAGTCATAGCTAATCATCTGACTTGGAAGGCCCTAATACAAGGGGTTAAAAATGAATCAAAGACAAATATTAAGTACAGTACTGATGATATACTGTAAACTGTTGACAATGACTTTTTAATCAAAAGCAACAATGGAAATGGCCAGTTGGAACACACCCTGTGTTGCATCTGTAAATAGTGGAAAATGCAGGATTAGCTTTGCTTTTTAAACTGTATTTAAAAAGTTCTAGTTCAGAAATCTAAATGTCAGTATTGTTTGCAAGCATACACTACTGGCATAATTACCTGCATACTTGACAATGTGGCATTCATGGCTGTAGTCTCTTTGCTTTTTACAAAGGGGGCACTTGGACACGTTTTGATATTTAATCAATGTAATCAAAGTTGGTTTTATATTCTCTGCCTTTATGGAGAAATGTGACTGTGGAAATCAAGACAAAATAATATGTAATACTAATTTGTCAGAAAGCGCTATCATGCTTTTATAAATAGCTAACTTAACTACAGAAAAATCAAGTTAAATAAAATATTTAACAAACGTTAATGACAACGATAAACAAATACAGTACATACGCTACATAACATCTCATAAATAAGTTAAAAAGTTAATATAGATTAAATAATGTGGCAAATATTCAATAGAAATAATACAAAAGGTAAAAATAATTAAAATGATATGCTTAAAAATAGGATATGTCTTTAATGATGATAAACACAGAACATTTGGATTCGCTATATATAATTGCACATCTCATTAGTTTTGTTTAATGGATCTAAAGTTTCTTTAAATATACTGAGCTTCTTATTCTGTGAGTCCATACCTGGTTCTGTTGTGCCATTGTTCCGTGGCGGAAAACTTTTTCAGCTCCTTTTCTTTTTCGAATTGGAAAAACTGCACAGTTGCTCTTCGCCTTCTCTGTCTACTGACTGTGGGAGGTCCTGGGACAGACTGTGGAAGGCCGGAGGCGTGGAAGGCTGAGTCTTCGACCTGCAGCCAGACCCTTCTCATATCGTCAGTGAAGACGTTCTGCTGCACTTTGTAAAAGGACAGAAAGGCAAGCTTTTTTCTTTATACTTTTTGTCCTTTTTTTCTAAAACTACTGCCACTCTTCACACTGCAGAGGACACAAAACTATTTTTTATGTTTTTGCTGGTAATGCCAGTGAGGCACATTACCTCATGTCTCTCACATTCTGTTTAACCCTATGAGAAATATAGTGTCTCTCTCCTCACACTAGGTACCTTGTATTTACTTTATAACTTCAGTTACTCTGGATATAAAAACATTGTATACATTTTTAAAAGCAAAATATTATATTATTGAAATAAAATAATATCAGTAGAAGAAAATATGAATATCTAGACTTTGCTATAATCTTAGAAAGCTTATAGAAAATTAACAGGAATGTCAGAAGAGGGAAGCATTTAGATTTAGAAGTAGGTAGGGTTGATGAATGAGTTGCATTTTCTGACATCTAGGTAAAAATGGTATCTCTTTCTCTGACATCTCTGTCTATGTGATATCTCTTGTTGGTCTTTTGGACGGGCTGTCATTCATGTCAAAAATTCACATGGGCTTCCGGACCTTGCAGGCGTATGATTGGCTAGCTAATGGATGATGGAGTAATGGGTGGCTTTGCCTTAAAGCTGTGATCTTATGCTCATCTGTGCAATTTCTTGCTGTCTCCAAATCCTTTACTATTAAGTTGTATATAAGTGTACCATAAATTACTTGCATAACAAGAAAGAAAAAATGAGCAGATGCATTAAATTAATAAATTATTGGTCACAAGAAAAAAAGAATGCACAATTATCGTTACAAGAAAGAAAGAATGCAGCTGTAGTTAGGTAAATTGCTTTCAAGACTCCTGTAAGATGCCTTTATAAATTGCAAGTGGTAATTTATATTTTATCGCAGTCTGTTTGAGCAAGTTTGTTATTGTTTATTTAATATTGTGTCTGCAGTTCCAAAATGATGATTTTATCCTTCAGAATGATGCCCCATGCCATTTGTCATGGCTCATTATTATTAGGGTGTCAGAAAAAAAAAACACCATCCACTTACTCATCAGTGGCCTATTGTCTTTCCATTTTATATTATCATCCCTAAGTGATGCCAGTTTGACAACATTTAATTATTCAGGCAACTGACCACAATGAATGGTACTTTACACACCAGCTTCTCTCCTGAATCAACATTGAGCAGCCATAATCCCAGCCCTGACCAGACTTTCTTCTACTTTTCCAACTCCAGAATGGAAAAGAATGGAAACAGGAGTGTTGTATGTAATACCCAATGAAATCTCTATACCGTGACAAAAGCAGATTAACAGGACAGGCTCCAGCTGCAATAAAACCCTATACTGAATAAACAGGTAGTGGTTTGTGACAAATAGTCTGGATTAATTTATTCTGCAAAATATATAGGTTGGAAATCATTAATAATGTTACTTGAATAAATGCACTAAATGGGTTAAAGCTTCATCTCATTGAAAAATATAGTTGAATAAAATATAGTTACTCACAAAAATTAAATATAGTACCTATCCCAGAAAAAAGTAAAGGTTGTATGGATTTTAATGTCTTATTCTTCCCCCACTTCCACCCTGTGGTAGTGATCCATCCATCACAGTTTTTTATAAAGGCAGATTTCTTAGAGATCACATATAATAACTGTGGGCTGATGATATTTAGCCTAATTAAAATAAAACCTCTGGTGAGTTATTTTTATAACTTGTAAATGCTGTTTTCATACTAACCAACTTGCATTAAATCAGTCTTATCAGTTGCTGTCAATATAGCCCAGATCTCCAATAACCAAAACATTCTCTTTTACCTTCAAACTTTTCTTCATTTCTCTCTGCTACTGAACCAACCTTACTACTCCCTTTCCGACTTCAAAGTCAGGGCCCTATTATGGGTGGTTTCTTTTTGAGTCCAGAGATGAGGGCTAACCTAAATTACTTTAGATTTCCTGATGATTCTCCCTTGAAATTAGAGTAGGTACTAAGCAGGTGCTGGTGAAGGACAGCTATACAGTACCTTGCAAAAGTATTCAGTCCTATGACTAATTCTTTAATTTCACTGAGAGAATTTCAAAGTAGGATTTACCTGTAAGACTTAATCTAAACTGCTAAAATAAACAAGTCCACAAATCAAGAAATGAGACTGGAAAAAGCATTTACACAGCACAGGATTTCAAAAATAGCTGGACAACACAAGCAAAAAACAGCATTTGCCAAGGACACTCTGTTTATTTAAAGAACTGAGGAGTCCCCTCAGCTGCAGTGTCATGCATCCCGTCTCCTTAAGCTCAAAAAACAAGAAACATGGAACATAAACTGAACAAACATATTTGAAATTCCTAACTAATAGTGCAAGGGTTGGTGTGTATCAAATGATCCTAGGAGCTATGTTGTCTGAGAAAATTGCACTTGGTAGGGTCATCCAAGGCAAATTGGTCCTAAGTGAGAGACCAGACAAGATGTGGTTCATATGTCTATTTTGGGAATATTAACAAGTATTCAGGGCAGGAAAAATAATAATAATAATTCATTACATTTATATAGTGCAGTACTCAAAGCACTGAAAAGGAAAAGAAACACAAGCTAGTTCGAAAGGTAATTAGATACCATCTAGGTATAGTCGGGCTCACCTCAATGCACAGCATGGGCTCTGGAAGCAAACTCCTGTAGAGGGGCTGAACCCTATCCCATTCTGGAGTTGCCCACGGTGAGAGATCCTGGGCAGTTTGAGCTTACTTGTAGCCCACAGGCATGGAGCATGTACTTTGGAGTTTACCCCAGTAGACAAGTGGGACCATGTGACTTTGAGATTGAGGAAAGATCTCTAACTCTTGTCTGTACTTATGTGTTATCAATTGGGTCAGGGTATTTGGCCTACTTGGAGAACTTTGGATGGAGTGCTGGAAGGTGCTCCCACAGTGCATTTTTATCATTCAACTGGGGGACTTTAATGCTCACATGGGTAATGACAGTGAAATCTGGAAGGATCTGACTGGGAGAGACAGCCTATCTGAGCTGAACCTGAGTGGTGCTTTGTTATTGGACTTATGTGCTAATCACAGTTTGTCTATAATGAACACCATTTTTCAGCATAAAGATTTTCATAAGTGAACTTAGCAATAGAATGCTCTATGCCACAGGTTGATTGTAATTTCGTAGTCATGTCCTCATACAGTTATATGTCTTGGACACATTTTGGTGAAGAGAGGGACTGCGTTGTCAATTGATCACTAACTTGTGAGATAGATCATATGGCGGGGGAAAATGTTGGACAGACCAGGCTGACCCAAATATATACTGAGGGTGTGCTGGGACCGTTTGGCAGGTGCTTGCATTGGGGAGATATTCAATTCGCACCTGAGGATGAATTTCTCATACATTCTAAAGGAAGCTGTGGACCTTGAGTCAAAAAGGGCCATGTTCCATGGCTCTATGGTTGAGGTGTCTACTCAGAGCTGCGGCCATAAGGGAAGCAGTTATCCATGAATCAGGTGGTAGAAGTCAGCAGTAAGGGGAGCCATCAGACTGAATAAGGAGGCCTTTAGAGCTTGGGACTCCAAAGACAGTTGATAGGTACTGACAGGCCAACCAAAGACAGCATGGCAATGGCAGTTGCAGAAACAAATATTTGGGTGTGGGAAGAGTTCAGTTATGCCACGGAAAATGACTTTTGGTCTGTCTCAAAGCAATTCTGGTAATCTGTCATGTGTCTCAGGTGTAAGAATTAGTGCTTTGCCTATGTAGTTTATAGCAGAGATGGAGTGCTTCTGATCTCACCTAGGGATATAGTCAGGTGGTTAGTCATCTGATTAGGATCAAAATCCCTGGGGAAGGATTTTTGGGAATATCCAAGAGACCTTGGATAGATCCAGGACATGCTGGAGAAATTCTATCTGGAAACACCTTGGTACCCAACCCAACTGAGCAATGATGTCTGGTCTTCTTTGCTTAGACAGCTGCCCCCACATCCCAGATTAGCAGCAGAAAATTGGTGGATGGAACAATACTGTATACAATTATTCATAAACAATTCTCTTCTTAGAATAATAAAATACAAAAAGAAAGAAAACAAAAACATGTAGAAACATAAAATACACAGAAGACCTCAAAATACATAAACAAAAAGCCATTGAGGATGATGTGTTTGATTGGTGCTGCTTTACTCCATTCTCAGTTATTATATACTAGCAAAATCCCCGCGCTTCGCAGCGGAGAAGTAGTGTGTTAAAGAGGTTATGAAAAAGAAAAGGAAACATTTAAAAAATAACGTAATATGATTGTCAATGTAATTGTGTTGTCATTGTTATGAGTGTTGCTGTCTTTTATATATATAATATACACACACAAACACACACATAAACATATATATACATATACATATATACATATATATGCATATCTACATATACACATATCTACATATACACATATCTACATATATATATATACATATACACATCCACATATATATACATACTAGGGGGCTCCGCCCCCTGCTCGCTTCGCTCGCCAACCCCTGGTGTTGGGAATGACAAAGAGCGTGATGTATGAATGAGATATAGAATAGTGTGACGGTGTAGATGATGCAAATAGAAAGCAAACAATAAAGTGTGTGGCACAGTGTAAAGGTTTATTGGAAAATTTCTTTGTACACGCCGTTTAAGTGTAAAAGGTAATTCCAGGTCAGAACTTGTAAGGTCAATGAAGATGGTCATTATCGTGATCAGAGTCAACTTTGTCAGAGCTTAGAAAGAGTTGTGTCTCTCCAGGAAGTAATGGAATGACTTGGGTATTTATGTTTTCCACATTAATATTTTTTGGACATAATATAGTGCGTTGTGTTAAAAGGGGCATTTGGTCTAATGAGATTGCTGTTCCAAATCTCTCTGTAACTAAGTCGTCGCAGATAAAGGCTTGAGGAATTGTAATAATATGT
Source organism: Erpetoichthys calabaricus (assembly GCF_900747795.2). NCBI lineage: Eukaryota > Metazoa > Chordata > Cladistia > Polypteriformes > Polypteridae > Erpetoichthys > Erpetoichthys calabaricus. Next base: position 139,822,919 of record NC_041401.2, on the reverse strand, counting down.
GGCTGAAGTTCATCTGTATTGGTGAGTGTACCATCTCTCAGTTGTAATAAGCAATTGTTATGATCTGGTTCTGGACATCGTATCTTTTTTACTAACTGTATCTTTTGAAAGCAATGCCAATTGTCTGCGTATTTTAAGGTGCACTGAACAATAGCTGAGTGCATGGCATCTGGAAGAATAGCTAATCACTGTTTAAAATCTCCTCCTAATAAAAGTACCTTTCCTCCAAATCGAATATTATTATTCATAAACGTTTGTAGAAGTTTATGAATGGTGTTGAGTAAGTGACTTCATGCCATTGTACATTCATCAATAAACAACATTTTTTGAAGACGGATGTCACGTGCAGTGCCACCGTTAATGTTCATAGTGGATACCGATTTGTAGGATCTAATGCAGTTGATAAAGATTTCACTTTCAGGTACATCGTCAGTTAGAATCTTCTGTAGATATTCAGTATATGAATGTAAAGAAGGCAGTCTAATTTGACCCTTTTGACAACAACGTCTAAATGTATTACTTGTATTGCCAGTTGTTTCTTCAGGGAAGTGAACTGAATGACAATGATTGCAAATGACATTCATTAATCCGAATGAATTTTCCCGGTGTATGTTTTGCTTGTGCCGTTTGAGAGGCGCGTTGTTGCATATGTAGTATTTGGGACGTGTTGTTTTGGAGCTGTAATCGATTTGCCTGTGCTGTGTGAGACGCCCGTTGTAGCCTTCCTTGCCGTTAACGTATGTCTGAGACGGGAGGTGTTTCGTTTTGAATCCGTGCCTGTTGCGATGCAGCACTTTGATTGGTAGTTTGCGTCATGTGGATCCAGGATGTAGATTTGTGCATATTTGCGTTGTTGATTTGTTTCAGGGTGCACTGTTCCAATGCGATGCAGTATTTGTGCACATATGGGAAAGCAGCATGGGCCATTGCCTTTTGGTGGCCTGATATTTACTAAAAGCAAATGAACTATTGTAGGATCTAACGCAGTTCATAAAGTTTTTACTTTTAGGTACATCGTTAGTTAGAGGCTTTAGTTGAGCTTTGCGTTTTTGGAGTCGAGACATTTTTTCTTTTAGAAATATGGATAAGTAATAAGAAGTATTGCACTCACTGTTAATATGGAGACTTTTCTGCGGTTGAACGGTTAATAGTGCCTTATTGTAATGAGATCCACCTATGCTGCATAGCCGTCTATTTTGTTGTTTCTTTCGTGTTCGTGTGTTTGTTCCTGTTATCCTTTCCTTTTCGTTTTGTACCCGTGACCGTGTATTCATGACTTGTTTCTTTCTCAGCATCCGAAATATGGATAAGTAATAAGGAGGGTCGCAGTCACTGTTAATATGTTTCCTTTTCTGCAGTTGAACGGTTAATAGTGCTTTATTGTAAGGAGATCCACCAATGCTGACACCTGTGCTGTCTAGTGTGAAGGTGCTGACGTTCACTTTAGAATATGTGGCTTTGGGTGTGACTTCTTATGGATGTGGGGGGGGGGGGGGGGGATTGTTGAGGATTGTTGTTGCGCGAGCGTCTTCTTTCTTTTTGTGTTCCTGTGTCTTGTTGAATCCCCCTCTTTGTGTGTGTCCCGTCCCTCACTTGAAGGGTCTGTGGGGTGGTTTTGTGTTCTTTTTTTTGTGTTCCATGGGCTTGTTGAATCCCCCTCTTGGTGTGTCCCATCCGGTGCCTGTAGGGGGGGGGGGGGGGGGGGGGGGTGCCTTGCTGTTGTGCGCGAGCCTCTTTTTTTTTCGTGTGCAATGTGTTTCGTGCTTTTCCTGCGTTTGACTTTGCGCCTCATTTCTCCTTTTTGTATGTGCTCACTCCTTTTTTCTGTGGTCTTGTCCGCCACTCGCGGCCCCTCATCTGCCTTTGTCGCCCTCTTTTCTCCGCCTTTCTCCGACTCTCGCGGACTCTTTTTGCGCCTGCGCCTCTCGCGGCCCCTCATCCGCCTCTCTCGCCCTCTTTTGTCCGCCTTTCTCGGCTCCTCAGCCGACTCTCGCGGACTCTTTTTGCGCCTGCGCAGTACGTCTTTTTGCAGCTACGGCCCATGGCCGGATATGCCTGCGTCCATCATCCGGTTTAGCATTCTCGGTTAGTAATATGGATATATATACACATACATACACACACACATATACATATACACATACATACACACATACATACATACATACACACACACACACACACATATATATATATATATATATATATATATATATATATATATACACAGACACATATATATACATAAATATTTACATATCTACATATATACACATCTACATATATATACACATATATATATACATATATACATATCTACATATATATATATATCTAGACATACATACATAGATAGATTGACACATATATATACATATCTACATATATATATGTAATTGTGTCGTCATTGTTGCTGTCATATATATATATATATATATATATATATATATATATATATATAGCAAAATACCCGCGCTTCGCAGCGGAGAAGTAGTGTGTTAAAGAGGTTATGTAAACATATATATACATAAACATATATACATATATATACATATGTACATATACACATATCTACATATACATATATATACATATACACATCCATCCATCCATTTTCCAACCCGCTGAATCCGAACACAGGGTCACGGGGGTCTGCTGGAGCCAATCCCAGCCAACACAGGGCACAAGGCAGGAAACAATCCTGGGCAGGGTGCCAACCCACCGCAGTATACACATCCACATATACATATATATATATATACATATACAAATTTACATATCTACATATATATATATAGATATAAATATAGACATACATATATACATACATACATTCACATATAATGTATATATACAGTATATATATATATATATATATATATATATATATATATATATATATATATATATATATATATAAAATCTACTTATTGGCTCCTGTATTTAGGATATAGCGGGTTGGATAATGGATGGATGGACATCTGTATGCATAGCCCTATTTGCCCATTTTCGTTTTTTTTCTTTCTTCTGTAATATTTCAGTAAACCCGGAGCTTGTCAGTTCAAATCCTGGTACTGACACCACTGTGTGACCCTGAGGAAGTCACTTCAGGTGCCTGTGCTGCAAAAAACAAAAGTAATGTAAGAAATTGTACCTCAGATGTTGCAAGTTGCTGGAATTAAGGCATAAGTAAAATAGATAAATATGTATTATACACATAGGAACTATTCATTTATTTTCAGTTAAGTCATCTGCAGCAAACTTTTATAAATGAGGGTTTCTCATTTTTAGATAGTGCAAACTGTTTCTTCTTCATTGACGTTTTCTCTTGGAGAGTTTTTTTCATTTCATTGAAAATTAAAGCAGCAGCTGCCAAAATATGTAGGTTTCTTATTAATTTTTCAACATTGTGTAAAATAAATTTATAAAGTAACATAAAAGGTTTAAATACTGGTTATCCTTTTACACTAAAATATTACTAAAGAGATACAAAAAAAGTAAAATGCATATGTTCTTTTTCTTTAAGGAGATTAAATATTACTGAAGAAAGAAAAAAAAAATTAAACAGCCAAATGGGGCTATGCATACGAACTTAAAAGGTTTAAATAAAACAGAAATATATATTTTATTTTTACTTGCTTAACTTGTGGAGGGTGAATCCTGTAGCAAAGCCCTAACTTTTTTCGTGAAAGCCCGTTTCAGTCAATAAGTCTTAAAAAAAGGTGTAAAGATATTGACAATAAGCTAAGCAAACCCAGGAAGACATGGAATCGTTTAAATCAAGTATCATTACATCTTCCTTTCTTAAAGAGAAGTAAGGCAGTACTTATAAGCTTACATATTTATATATAGACATACATACATATATATATATATATCTATATCCGAAGCCGTGCAAGCACACTCTTGAGAATGCAACGTATAGTTGTACAGAAGAAAAGCAATCTTGCCTCAAATGAATGGCAACCTTTTGTAGGTCTATGAACTTAATTTAAACTTTAGGTTTACACGGTGCTTTCTTTCCGAAGTACCTGCACTCATGAATATGTCTGTATGTGTCAGTCGGTCAAATCCACGCGCTTCGCACCGGCGAAGTACCGCTTTTAAATTTTTATTAAGAAGAAAAGAAAACCTTTTTAAATTGAGGGAAAATATACTAATAACAGTTTGTTAAGGATCTGTTTTTTTGTGAAGCTGCCTTCACTCGAGTGATCACTTCGACCTGACTTGCTGGCCAACTATAAGCGTTACCTGGTAGGTAACCACCCATACAATCAGATTGTGAATCAGACTACGAATGCCGTGAATGTAATTACCCCGATCTACATGTTGTCAAATAAACGAACCACACGACGTGGCGCAATTTTAGGGGCTTTGCCTGTAGTGCTGACGTCCGAGGTTCGATTCCCGTAAGGGAGTGAAGTGAGTGGCTGGTTACCTACCAGGTAACGCTTATGGTTGGCCAGCAAGTGAGGTAACATCAGCCACGGTGCCTTCAGTTATGAGAAGCAGATCATAGAATGGTTGAAAATAGTTTACTGTCAAATAATGCAAAGAGTACGCGACACGTCTTTCCCCCTTATTCTTGGCTCATCAGGCATACACACTCACTGCACTTGCTTACGGTAATCGAACCTCGGACGTCAGCGCTAGAAGGGCTTAGCAGCGGTGAAGTATTGCTTTTAAATTTTAATTAAGAAGAAAAGAAAACCTCAGAGGTTCAATTCCCGTAAGGGAGTGCAGTGAGTGGCTGGTTACCTACCAGGTAACGCTTATGGTTGGCCAGCAAGTGAGGTAACATCAGCCACGGTGCCTTCAGTTATGAGAAGCAGATCATAGAATGGTTGAAAATAGTTTACTGTCAAATAATGCAAAGAGTACGCGACACGTCTTTCCCCCTTATTCTTGGCTCATCAGGCATACACACTCACTGCACTTGCTTACGGTAATCGAACCTCGGACGTCAGCGCTAGAAGGGCTTCGCAGCGGTGAAGTATTGCTTTTAAATTTTAATTAAGAAGAAAAGAAAACCTCAGAGGTTCGATTCCCGTAAGGGAGTGAAGTGAGTGGCTGGTTACCTACCAGGTAACGCTTATGGTTGGCCAGCAAGTGAGGTAACATCAGCCACGGTGCCTTCAGTTGTGAGAAGCAGATCATAGAATGATTGAAAATACGTGACTCCGCCTCCTCCATTAGAGTATATGGACAAAAAACAGGTTCCAGTTATGACCATTACGCATAGAATTTCGAAATGAAACCTGCCTAACTTTTGTAAGTAAGCTGTAAGGAATGAGCCTGCCAAATTTCAGCCTTCCACCTATACGGGAAGTTCGAGAATTAGTGATGAGTGAGTCAGTCAGTCAGTCAGTCAGTCAGTGAATCAGTGAGGGCTTTGCCTTTTATTAATATGTATAGATTATATTTTATTATATTATCTCTAACATCTTTGGAATGTTCTTTAGTCTTCATAATTGACAGGTTAAGTTCTATTAATGAGACATGTATCCTTGCATGACAATTGTTTTTAATCTGTGTAAGGCCAGGTTTATACTATACGCAATGTGACGCATGCTCCAGCGGATCCTGCTACACAAGCATTGTACTGTTTATTCTTGCACGCGTACTTGTTGTAAGTCTGGAAGAATCCACCAGGTGGCAGTGCGCGATATTATCACGGTAAGAACAGGTTCGGCTTCACTGTGTTGTGAATTGCCTGGAACACTCATTAAATTCCGATGACACCTTACTGCAATATCTCTGAAAAGGATGTTTAATGATTAACTCCATCAATCCAGGGATGTGTCCATTCCAGCAAGCATTGGGCCCGAGGCAGAAACAATCCCTAGACAGGGCTTCAGCTCATCACAAGGTGAATACAAGCACTCACATACACTAGCCTCATTTTAGTGTCACCAAATCTGCATATCTTTGTAAGGAAACTGGAGCACACTGTGGAAACCCAGCAGGAAAACATGTAAACTCCAGGCAGGGAACACCAGCAACGTGACTCACTGTGAGACTGCAGCGATACCGCTCCACCACTGTGTCACCCCCATGTGTGTAGTTATTAACAGTATTCATTATTTAAACAAAATTAACAATTTATCTGTAAAATGTAACATACATACTTTAATGCATTTCATCATGAAAGTGATATCAAGTATAAATCTAAGGATTGTAAATGTGCAGAGAGTTGGAATATCTTACATTTAAAGTGTTCTGTGTGGTGATCTATTGCTGTTTGCTGCTTCTGTCAGGTCATGAGGAAGCCCCAGAAAAAAAGACAGCACACAAGATGGTATGTGAGACTTTTAAAATGTATCATGTCATTACGATCGGGAATATGCGACGCTTGAATATAAAAGCAGCACGAATGCATCTGTATATCGGCATTTTGCTTCACCACATCGAACCATTCATCAAACATCGAAGCGTGCGCATCGATCCTGTAGGATCCTCAAAGCAGCTTTCTGTCACATGTAGATAGTAAACAGAGACTCTGATGTCACATTCCAACTTTTATCACACTGCGCCCCCTGCCTTCTTGTTGGTACTGCAACTCGCGCACACATCCCGTTTATTTCTGAGGACCTGCTCAGAGGATGCGTCAAATGAGTGCTGGGAACGCGTGGCAGCCATGATATGTGCATGTACGTGTTCTGAGTGTGAAGTATAAACGAGCCCTAAGCTTCCACAAAACAGGGTTTGAGTTCTTATGCAAAGAGCACATTTCCTTTTTTTTTCTTGAGATTCTTTTCCTAACATAAAGTAATGTTACATTAAAAAAAGCTAATGTTGAATTTCACTGCTTTGAAATTAAATTATAACACATTAATCAGTGAAAAACGTGTTACCCGTTAAAAATTGATCAAGTGGATTTAAAGAGTGTGTCTGTGAGTTTCAAAGAAAAGCAAGAATCCTGGAGTGGGCTGGGCTACATGTACTTAAACCTGACCGTTATAACTTATTTTGAGAGGCATTTTGGCCACTCACTAAGGTATGGTATTTTTTTAAGTTTGTGCATTCTGCCTTTTGCTATAATCTAGCCTTATGTGTGGTGAACCTTGTTTGAATGACCGTTTTGCCTCTTATAGTGTCCTGTATATTACTTGTAACATCAACCCCTGCTGGATCTTCTGTGCTAACGTTTGTGCTCTTTTTAAGTGACTGGTCATGGAGGTCTTGTTCAAGAGTGGTTACATGTGAGATACTTATTATGTTAAGGAGATTTGGAGATATGAGTTAGACAGTCAGAGAATGTTTTTATAAAAAAAATTGCAAATCACACTTAGAATAACAGCCAGAGAGCAAGCAAACAGTGTTGGAAAACCTGAGAAAAATCTGAGAATAAACATGACTGTTTAATTCAGAGATGAGATCATAAATACTGTACATAATAGGCAAAATAAAATGATTATCAAAGATTACACACAGTGAAGGAATCTCAGATTGGTACTAAGAGCCAATGAGTCTTTAAATGGTGGTCGAGTAATTTTCATTGGCAAACATATCATGAAAGGAACCAAGAAAACAGGTCCAGGTCTAAGGAGAATGTTGATGACTAATCAAAACACAACAGTTATCTTTGACAGAAGACCTTTCCCACAAGGTTACCCAATACTGTGTGTGGGTTTCAACCAGGCAGTATATGCTTTGTGGTATACTAGTCATGAAAAAGTATCAAAAAACCACAATTTTTAAAGCAATATCAGCATTATGGTGATTCAACTACCGGAATACACCTACCCTGCTCCTCGTTATGAAAAGTATAGTGCGACAAAGAGGACCTGTGTGTATGTTTGTGTCAGGAAGATCAATCAATTAGGAGATGAAGAACGGGAATGGGAAGTTATCAGTTATTTGCTTTGGTATTGTTTTGTTTCTGGTATTGAGGTGTGAAAGCTAGTATTTTGTATTAAAATCATAATTTTAGTATAGATTCAACAATATACTGTACAGTACTGTTCTAATTTGCAAGCTTCTAATTTTGACTTCACTCAAATTTTACTTAGGTTGATGGTGATATCCCAGCAGAGACTGAATCCAACACATATAATAGCTGCAGTTATACAGTCTTAATGGAAGTTTGCACCATCTCAAAGGTGCCTCTGAGCAAAAGTAAATGCCTGCAGTGGAAAATAAAGTAACATGTGAGCAGTGGATTACAGTGTATTGAATGAGCTAAGACTTGAGAGGAGCTTTGTTGATGTGGTAATCAAAATTAATGGAGTGAGGTTTCCAGCTCATAAAAATGTCCTTTGCTGCTGCAGCCCATACTTCAGGTGAGTAGAACAGTTAGGTTGTATTGTTTGTGTGAAAGAGCTTGTAAAGTTAACACTCAATAGCATATAGATAGATAGATAGATAGATAGATAGATAGATAGATAGATAGATAGATAGATAGATAGATAGATAGATAGATAGATAGATAGATAGATAGATAGATAGAACTTTATTAGTCCCCAGAGGGAAATAAAATTTAATATAGTCAGTTATAAAATGTGTCAAAATCAAAGAACCGGTTATGAAACAGAACATGACATTTCGGGTTGGTGACATACATATGTACTATATACATACTACTGTTAAGGTGAACTTGGCAGTTGCCTAGAGTAGCAAAATTTGTTAGGCAACATGTTTTATATTATTTTCTTTTACTAATGATGTTATTATTGCTGGTTATATTTAATTCATTATTTATAAATATATGATTAATTAAATATAAATATACTGTACATCCAGATCTAATTATGCAACTGTTCGACTGACAACCATCTCCCTGCTATTTTGGAATGCAGGGCAAGTGCTGCCATCTATTGGCAACAAAAAGAATTTTAAGTGAAATCTCTATGTGCAGGGCAGGTGCTGTGAATTCTCTATGTAATTAACTTAATAAGTTATAGTGTAATGAAAATTGCATAATTAGATTTGGACCACCCTATATAATATATTATATATTTAACATGATAATTCATATGCCATTGCCCTGTTACCATATACACAACATGACAGCACATTTAAGATGAATAATTAAAGTAAGAAATTACATTACAGTATCACAAGTGAATGAGAATTTTGCAACTTGTAATGATTCTTCAGTCATGCATCAAATGAACAAAAATCGGTAAAATGATTCATAGGTACAGACTCATTCACAAATCAAATGAATGTGAATCATTAGACTGATTCTCAAGTAGTGACTCATTCATAAATCAAATAAGTTGTGATTCATGAGCCAGGCGGTTCGTGCACTTGTGCTATACACACCCACCAGCGGACAGTGGCAATGAAAGGGACGATGATGATGATATAACACAGAATGTGCATGCACTTTAGTACAAATTCTGTTGAGCACCATTGAACAGATTCATTCATGCTCACTTAACAGAGTTGTACAAAAGAACAAATCAACCATACCTAGTTCTCGATTGACTTCTTCTTTAAATACATGTTGTCATAAGAAAGAGTCAAAGACATCATAAAGATTTGGGGCAGCCACCCGTATATTGTTTTCCTGGCTGCAAAAGTTTGATTAGATGTAGCATGATGTGCATAGAACAGAGTCCAGAACTGAACTGATTGCATGGAGGCAAGATGGCGGTTTTAACTGATCAAACGGGAAATTATGTCATCGGAACCGGAACTGGAAGTGATGTCTTCATGACTGGAGGGGACCTCCTCCTGGCCGGAAGTGACATCATCGCCGGTGCCGGAACAGGAAGTAATGTTTTCTTGACTAGAAGTGACGTCATTGTTGGTGCCTGAACCAAGTAGGATTTCCCGAGAATGGTCTGCAAGAGACTGAGAGAGACAATTAGCACACTCCGCCGCCCCCTGGTCTGGCGTATAATCACTATATTGTAGGCCCTTTAGCTGTTTTCCATGCGCACGTGTGTGACAATGTACAATATTAGTGTCATCTGCAACAAAGATGTTCTAATGTATTTGATACCTTTATTCTCTTATGCGAATGCCCATCTGGGCCTTGCTCTTCTTTTTATATCCTGGTTTTATCCAGTTCGCCCTCTTCTCTCACGACATCAACAGACACCTTTTTATGAAATCCGCAGTTTCTTGGCTATCTGTCACATGGAATATCCATCATTCTGCAAAAAAAAAAAAACAAACAAATCAAGAGACTGACATGTTTCTTAAGAAAGCTTTTTCATTTTGTCCATTTTTGAACCCAGAACTGAACTTTACGAATGCCTGTGCTTCTCAACCCAAGTGAACAGAGTAGCAGGTTTCAGTGGTGACAATACAATTACTAAGGTTTCTCTAATAACCAGTTAGCAAGTAATCGTGACTAATTATAAAGAATAAGCTAATGCGAGTTTACCATTAGGACACTGAAGGAATGGCTACTGAAAGTGGGACTTGCAGCCATATGTGTAAATTAAAAATCAGTAACTGAAAACAGTAATAATCCTTGGAAGTAGAACTAATGCCTTGGCTAACCAGTTTAATCTTGATAACAAAAGTTATCAATTCCTATCAAAAACATGAACATTTCTGGGTGATCCCAAACATTTGAATGCTGGTGTATGTACAAGTCTGGCAGTAATGATTCCTTTCAAAGTAAAGGGTGTGGCGGGTCACAATTTACAGCCTGATCCAGATGATCCATGTTTTTCTGTAGAACAGATGGCATTTAGTGGGATCCACTAAAGTATGTAGTTGTTAAAAAAGGACCCAAAGAATACGGCAGTGTTTCCCAACCTCGGTCCTGGGAACACACTGTGCCTGCAGCTTTTTGTTCCAACCAGATTCCTAATCAGTGACAACACCTTATAACACTGATCTCATTTAATTAGCTGTTATTTTTTCTCTTATTCTACATTCAGAAAAGCACCCAGCATGATTTTTATATTTATAAGACATTTAGAAATATTTCTAATTTTGCTGTATCTTTAAATGCTTAACTCTCTTTCGTTGATTTCATTATATTTTGCCTTTTCTCTGTGCAGTTTTCCCCCTGCGTTTGTACCTTATTAATGATTATTAAAAACAAGCAGCGCAGACACCCAGACAAACAACACTGAATAATCAAAGGCTGCAACTACTTTAGCATCAGGTCCACTAATTAGTAAATAATGGATTAATTAAACAATTAGAACACCTGGAAAAGTAGAATGAAAATCAAGATGAAAATATTGTTGAAAAGAGAAAAATGCATTATTCCCATATAACTGCTTGGTACATTTTAATATATATATTGTGACGAACGGTCGGGTCCCATGCCCGGCCGGGACGCCCCTGCTGCTTATGTTCTGGGGGAGCAACCATGGGCAGCCCAATACCTCCTCCGGGACGCTTGGTGGCAGACTCCCTGGCCGATGGTGATTCCCCAACCTCCCGCAGGGCTCCATGGGAGATGGAGTCCTCCACAGCCTGGCTGGGGCCCGGGATGGCTGCTAGGTGGGGCTGTCTGGTTTCAGCAGCCCGGCTGGATGAATCTTCAGCCCCACCCGGAAGTGCAATTAGGACCAAGTGGTCAAGCACCTGGAATGCTTCTGGGTGGGCTATAAAAAGGTCCAGCCACCACCACTCAAGGGCCAGAGTTGGGAGGAGGAGGACTAAGCTAGAGGAGGAGTGGTGGTAAAAGGAGAAGAGTGTTTTGTTGGTGTTGGTTAGTGCTGTATGGACTGCGTATTGCCTGTGGGTCACGGGGAAGACATGCGCCCACGGGTGAAGAAAAATAAAGTCTCACCAGGGTGAACTCTCGACCCAATAGGTAGTACCGCAGGTATGTTACCGCCCACTTGATGGCCAGGGCTTCTCGTTCCACCGCTGCATACCTTGTCTCACGGTCCAACAGTTTCCGGCTGAGGTATACCATCGATGCTCTGGCTCAGCACAGCACTTAGACCTGTGTCCGAAGCATCGGTCTGGAGGAGAAAAGGAAGAGAAAAATCAGGTGTTCTCAAAACAGGTGTCGTCGTGAGGGCCATCTTTAGGTCACTGAATGCTTGTTCTGTCTTGCTATTCCAGTCCACATGAAAAGGGGCCCGCTTCTTAGTCAAATCCGTCAAGGGTGCGGCCCTCTCGGAAAACCGAGGTACAAAGAGTTTGGCTCTTCCCTATCCCTCCAGGGTTTCAAGAGGTTCACATGATACACCCTCTCACTTGGTCGATGATTTGGTTGGAGCACCAAATAGTCCATGAGCCCTTTCCTCTCTTTAACCTTGTATGGGCCCTGCCAATTTGGAGTGTGAAGTGGGCACAAGCACCATTACGCGGTCTCCCGGCTGAAATTCGCGTAGGGAGGATTTCCTATTATAATTCCGGTCCTGCACTGCTTGAGCCCTAGACATGTATTCCTTTAGGAGGGGTCGGATTTTCTCTAGCCTATCACATAACTGCGCGCTATGTTCTAGGATGTTGGTGGAGGGAAGTGCCTACCCTTCCCAACCTTCTTTTAACACATCAAATATGCCCCAGTGTAGGCATCGATACAGGAGTTCAAAGGGGGAAAACCCAGTGGAGGCCTGTGGCACCTCCCGGGAAGCGAAAAGCACCAGCGGTAAAAGTTGGTCCCAGTTCCTACCGTCCACGCTGACTACCTTGCGGAGCATCTGTTTCAGGGTCTGGTTAAAGCGTTCCACCAACCCATCTGTCTGGGGATGGTAAACTGACGTCCTGAGATGCTTAATGCGGAGTAACTTGGCAACGTCCCTGAACATATCCGAAGTAAAGGGCGTACCTTGGTCCGTAAGGACTTCCTTAGGTATGCCCACTCAGGAAAAAAGACCTTCTGGTTCCCGTGTGTTATTTTTTAAATTGACAGCTCACAGAGGAACTGCTTCGGGATATCGACCGTCACCAATATATATTTATGGCCTCGTATCGAAGGTTCCAGGGGTCCTACTAGATCGACACGGATCCTTTCAAATGGCATGTCTATAACGGGGAATCGGGACGTGATCCCTTAGGGGAATCTTGACATAGCTGACAGACTGGGCAAGACCGACAGAAATGTCGGACCTCCTCATTGATCCCAGGCCAGTAAAACCGGAGTTTCACTCTCTCCACCGTTTTTTCGGCCCTGAGGTGGGCACCTAAGAGGTGGGCATGCGCTAGTTCACACACTTGCCACTGGTAGGTCAACGGGACTAAAAACAACTTCCGCACCTCGTCTTTGTGTTCTGCAACTCGATATAACAATTCATTATCTGATACAAAGTAAGGTCCTGGTGGAGTGGAATCAGTTGACAATATGTTGTCTGCGAATATGATAGCATTCCGGGCAAACTTTAGGGAATCATCGTTTCACTGTTCTCTTTTAAAGGACACTGGTGTGGAGCGAAACTGATATTCCACGCCAGCGAGCAGATCGGGGTTAGCACTGCTCTGACCCAGAACCTCCTCCGGTTGAACTTCTGGGTTGAGGCCCATTGCTAAAGAGGGCTCCCCCGTCTACGTCATCAATAGTCACCGAAGAGCACGGCGTGGGAGCAGCCGGGAAGGCCCTCTCGCCCTTCCATAATCAGACCCAGCTTAGGATTTGGAGTGGTGACAGCCTTACCACGGTTACTTTCCGACCAGTCTTATTCCAGTATAACCGGGAAGGGGGGCTTGGGCAACACAGCGACTAACATTTCTCTAGGCTTCCCTTCCCAGCTTATAAAACACCTTGCAGACCTGTACGACCTGGTCTCCCCATGTACACAAGTTACTTTCATGTTTGGAGCTCTCCACTGTCGCGACAAAACATAACGGCGAGCAACAATGGTAAAGTTACTCTCGGAATCGAATAACACCACCACTGAGTGCCCATTGATTAACACCACTTCTGTATTATTAACCGCCAGAGGCTGCGCCTGGCCTTTCAGGTACGGTGCCAAAATAGAAGCCCACTCCGCCCGCAGCCACTGGTTTCTGGTGGCCATCCTCTCGAAGATCAAGAGGTATGACTCTTTGTCGTTGCTCTCCAAGAGGGGAATAATAGGAGGAGGTGGGGGCCAGGCAGGCTCCGGCTTCACCGTCTCTGCTGCTGTCAGCTGTCTTTTGGTTTCGGCAAGCTCCACCTTCGTGGCTGCCTGGTCCAGCCTGAGGGCCTGGAGCTTGTTTGCCATTGTCGCAAGGACGCTATTCAGGTCCTGTCCTTCTGACATATTTTTTCGGACAATGTATCCTGCTGGCTACACCACTGTAGAATAAAGGACAAACGCTCATAAAGATCTGGGGTGTTTAACCCCATATAATGCAAAGCAAAAAGGGTCAAATAACTGTAACAAATCATCAGACAAAAAAGGATGGGTGGACGGACATTTTAAAGAGCCGGACCGGAAGTTAAGAATGTGGAATGCTGGGAAGGTGTGGTGGTGGATGGGTAGTAGACGTCATCAGTGGGGGACCAGAGGAGAGAAAAGGACCCGGAAGTGTTGTTCTCTTAGGTATCCGGGTAGGATTATGGCGACGGTGCTTCGTCTTTTCTACAGAGAGAGAGAGAGATTATTACCCTGCCATTGTCCCCTGGCACGACTTGTCATGATGCGCTTCGGGTCTTTAAGCTGCTCCCCATGCGCTTGTGTGTGACAAAATATATATATTGTGAATAAAGGCGCTATATAAGCGTCTGACCCGGCACAGATTCACACTGAGGCACGTGTAAATGGAACAAATCTTTTATTTTTTTCTTCACCTGTGGGGCACGTCTTCCCCATGAACCCCACAGGCAATACACAGTCCCAAGCACTTAAATACAGAGCTAACACTCTTCCCCTGTGGGGCACGTCTTCCCCGTGAACCCCACAGGTATAACACAGTCCCAAAGTACCTTGTTTTCCAAGACAGCAATCCTTCCACTGGCACAACCACTCCTCTCAGGCAACCTCGTCCTCTTCTTCCCGATTCTGGCTCTGAGTGGTGGTTGCTGGCTTCTTTTATGGCCCTCCCAGGAGTGCTCCTGGTGCTTGCTCACCTGTTCCCAATTTGGGGCCAATGACTAGACCAGCTGGGCTTAACTATCTCTGCCTCGCCCCCAGGCGGCCATCCCAGGTCCCCACAGGGTTGGGAAGAACTCCATCTCCCATGAAACCCTGCGGGAATCTGAGGCATCATCATCAACCAGGGAGGCTGCCACCAAGCGTCCCAGGGGAAGTACTGAGGAGTCCATGGCTGCTCCCCCAGAACATAAGCAGAAGGGGTGTCCTGGCTGGGCATGGACCCCGGCCGTCCTCCACAATATCTATCTCTCTCTCTCTCTCTCTCTCTCTCTCTCTCTCTCTCTCTCTCTCTCTCTCTCTCTCTCTATATATATATATATATATATATATATATATATACCCACACACGTTTATTATACATAATATTTACAAATGAAACAAACACACAACCCCAAACTCCCCCAAAGTAGAGGCCTCTTCACTATGCCTCACTCTCTTCAGGTTGTCTCTTCTCCTCTCCACCCGAGCTGTTGTCTCTCGACCTCCCGACTCCAGCCCTCGATTGGAGGGAGGCGGCCCCTTTTATAACCACCCAGATGTGCTCCAGGTGCCCCCCAACTTTTGGCACCTCCGCCGGCACTCCCCAGTGTGGCAGAAGTGCCGGTTGCGCACCCGGAAGCACTCCGGGTGTCCCTGGTCTTCTTCCCCCCAGCACTTCCGGGTGTGGTGGAAGTGCTGAGGGCCAGGGCTCCTCAGGTATTGGGGCGCCCCCTGGTGGTGACCACGGGCCCCTACAGGGGTGGGCTTCAAAGCTCTGTACCCGTGGTTCCCAAAACCACCAGGGCGGTCGCCCCCATGTGGTCTGGGGGAGGCATAAGCCCTCCTCCGGTCCACTGGGTCGTTCTGGCTGAGTACCACCCCCAGCCACCTGTGACAATATATATATTGCAGCCACAGGGGGTCCCCAGGACCGAGGTTGGGAAACAGTGGTAAAGAGTGAGAGCACTGACCTGAAAGACATGGCAAATTTAACAATTTTTAGAAGCAGTACAAATTACAGGATTTGTTTTTTTACAGTTTAGAATATGGGAACATTCACACAATTTCATCCTGAACAAATGAAATTTAGAATGCTTTTACTGATTTTAAACTCAAAACTAGATTTTGAGCAAATTCAACCAAAGGACATTGTAAATTAAGAAACCCCAACTACTAATTCATGTAGCCTAAATTTAAATTCTTACTGCCCACAAGTGTCACATGAAAGGATTCAGCCATGTTCCATTGTCCTCCTTGAGCTGTCTGCGTCATAGAGCAGCATGGCCTACAGCAGATCATATGAGTATTATGCTGTGTGTTTCTTTATCCACTACCTTTTTGATGATTCAATAGAGCTTCTATCCCCTCACCCCCTTCGGGGAATCAGACTACCCTATAATCCTTTACCTTTGGCTCAGGTTTAGCTCGAATGGATCAGAGTGAGTTATGCTATGTGAGGGTGGTGGTGTATCGTTAAGTTTTATTTTTCTTTATGGCTATATTCTTCATTTTATTTTATGCTGTTATTCTGATTTTGATTTAATAAAAAATTAATAACAAAAAGGAAAGATAGAATGGGCTTCTTATTCATTGATTCACCATACTCCAATAAAAAGTACATTTTCACTTTTTAAATATAATGTGCAGAAGAGACAATGTCTTTGTTGTGGAAGTGTGTTTGGTAAAAAAAGACATTGATTGCAAAAACACCATAAAGTTAGATATTAAAAGCTCAAAGGAAAGTTTAGTGTTAGTAGCCAGTACTGTATGAGGCTTCTCTTATTAAGATCCTTGGCAATGAAGACTACATTGACCTTTCAAAGTATACTGTAAGAGTCTTTAAGGGATCTGTGAAAATCCAAACATTATAGCATCTAGTCTGGCTATGTGCTAACAAATGTTTGTCGCTTTATGTTCCATTGTCTCAAATATTTTTATCAACAAATAAGGTTGCATTTGTTTTACTTGGTGGATAAGATTTTTCTTTCCAAAACTATATATTTCCTTGTGGACTGCCAAAGGCAATCAATCATCTGTGTAAGTTTTAAAGATAATATTTCAAAAGAGTAAGTATAAGTCTTCTTTTGGAAACCTTTTGACCAAATCTATTTTAAGATTTTGGGTGGGATGTCAGTCAGTCAGTCATTTTCTAACCCGTTTTTTCCTGAACAGGGTCCCAGGGGTCTTCTGGAGCCTATCCCAGCTAGCATAGGGTGCAATGATGGATAATGCAAAGAAGAGTGATTACGTAAAAGATACAGTGGACTATAAACTTTTTGTTTACAGGGCCTTGATACAGTTGATAAATGAACTCAGCATTACTGAAGCAAGTACCCCAGAGCCTAGCTATCCCATATCACATACCCGCCTTCCATACAGCATCCTGCTGTCTATTGGTGGATGGAATGGCAGTCATCCAGCCAATACCATCGAAGCGTATGATGCATGTGCCACGATTTGGACAGATGTGACCTGTGAAAAGGAGAACCCTCAAGCCTACTTTGGAACTGTCTATATAAAAGGGCATGTTTATTTAATTGGTGGATTTGTTGGCATTAATTACTTCAACATGGTGCACAGACTTGACCCTGTGACCAAAGTCTGGCAAGAAGTGGCTCCCATGCATTCTTGTCTCTGCTGCTTTAGTGTGGTTGCACTCAATGATTTCATCTAAGCCTTAGGTGGGTTTGATGGTCATAGTCTCCTTAACACAGCTGAAAAATACAACACAGAGTTGAACCAGTGGTCATCAACATCTTCTATGAATGAGAGGAGAAATGATGCCAGTGCCACTCCATTAAATGGGAAGGTAATGTTTGATATGTTAAGTGAAATTAAAATAGAGACAATATATGGATGAAGAAGGGAATGGTATTAATGGACAGTAATTCAAATATACTGCAAATGAACAAGACATTTTGAGATCCACTCACAACGGAGTGAAGAAACCCAGAAGTTTAGGCACAAGAATACAACTGTTGGCAGTCCAAGTGAAAATGCAGCCTATGTCTTGGCATTAAATACACAGAGCCATTTCCAATTTAGCTATATTGCTGTATATGTCTCAAAGAAAATCACAAGATTGTTTATGGTTTGTAATAATATATGAGTACAGAGGACATTTTATGAAAAAAAGACAGAAACATTTGATAATTCCTTTGTTTGTGTTGTGGCCAAAGTAATCAAGAATAAAATCTTCCATCCACCCATCATCAAAATTGCATACTCTAGGTCAGGATCACGTCGAGATTGTGTCCTTCCCAGTAGTATTATGCCCAAGAAATTGCAGAACACTAAAACAGTAAAACTGCTTCCTACTACGAACAAGAGCGTTGTTGACATGAGGTTTGCTAAAATGCACCTGCATGATGCCCAACAGTTCTAGAACATATGGAGAGATGAGTGAAAAGAGGATAGTTTTAGATATTTATATCTGGAATTACATTTCACAGTAAGAATTAAGAATCTAATATCATGGCAATGGTCAAGCAAGGTAATAAGGAATGAGGAAGGAATGAGCTTTGCTTTGTATCAGAAGGAGAATGTCAGCCCCGCTGGTGCATCAGCTATAGTTCTCGTGCATTATGGTTTTGCCTTTAGAATCATCCGTGTCACAGTCCTACAATGTGAAAAAGTCAAGATTGTTCTTGACATTCCCTGTTTTGGAAAATGGAGTCTTAGCTTATGCACAGTTTAAATGTGTGATGGTTCAACTGATAATGTTATTTTACTAATAAAAGCACTTTTGGTTTTATTCCATTGCCTTAATTATAGCAATGAAATTACTCCTCAGAATGCTGTGTGTTGAGAAAGAGCTCTAGTCCTCTTTTATTTTATAGTAGAAATACTTGTATATTAACATGACAGCATAATGATGAAATGATTAGGCTTGGTATCTCACAGCTTCAATGACAAAGATTCTGTTCCTAGCATATCTGGACAGGGGGCAGTGTTTTTGCAGTTTCTTCAGGAGTTTTAGAACTAAGAACTATCCATCCATCCATCCATTATCCAACCTGCTATATCCTAACTACAGGGTCACGGGGGTCTGCTGGAGCCAATCTCAGCCAACACAGGGCACAAGGCAGGAAACAAATCCCAGGTAAGGGCACCAGCCCACCGCAGAAAAGGACTAAGAATCAAATTTTACATTACTGGTTAAACATGGTTGGTAGTATTGCTCTATCACATGGAAAGCCAATTTTAACTTTTTGAAATTTCAAATATCTTAAAAATGAATCAGAGAAATCTGAAAATACATTTATTTCAAGATATCTTAAATTTATTTAAGTCCTAATCTCTCTATTATAATAAAAAAATCCTGGGATGAGACATGAGTTTTTCAGAGAGACACTTTCACGTCCCGCGAGAGGAGACTTTGTGCCAAGAGATTTAACCACGGCCAAGAACGGAAATAAAAGACAAAGAGTAGATGACAAAGTAGAACATCGTAAAGAATTCAAAAACATTGGCACAATACACACGCAGAGCAGATTAGAGATAATGAAAGTACTAAAATTCAAAAGTCACAAAAAAACTATAGTAAAGATCACATTAGTACAAACAAATGGAAATTATTACTCGGTGAAATAACGGAACAGCGAAAAGAGATCGAATATACTGTTAATTAAATTATATTAAAGATTTAAACTTTAGGTTGAAGACTTGTAGATCGTCTAATTCATGTTGTCATCAGGGAAAAGTAGTGTTTCTTCCCAATGAAGAGGCGTATCTGCGAGAATTATACGATTTGTTGTTTGGTGAAACTGAAATCCACATATTGCGAGCGGCAGAGACGTGAAGTGGCTGGCGTGTAGAGGCTGGCACATAATGCGAGCAAAGCCCTCTAGTTTATATTACTGAAATTTATTTTTGAAGAATTATGAATAAAATAAAACCTAATTCCACAGGAGTGTTTTAGGCATTGGATATTTATTGCCTGTTTCTTCATTAGAGTAAAGTGTATTTTAACAAAGGGGTCCCCTTATCCATGCCAACTGCTGTGCTCATTTATAAGTTTCCACCTACAGTATGTAAACAAGTATCTTTATTTTATTAATTTAAAACTCAAAACATCCATTCATCCATTTTTTCATCCAACCATTCAATATTAACCACAAGACAGAGACCAAACCAGAAGGGAACATCAGTCCACTGGAAATAACAGCAATGGTGCACACATTAACACATAATAGCATTAGTTCATAGCTTTTAATTAACCTAACATGCATGTCTTTGGTTATGTGGGATCAGAACCAGAGTACCTGGAAAAAAACCTCACACAGACTGTAGAGAAAGTGCAAATCTAGTGTGATGAGGTGCCACACTGCTAATGACTGCACTACCAATTCACCCACTTTTGGACATATTGTTTGTTATATAAATGCATATTAGATGCGTAGAGTAATTTGTACTTTCTACTGATGTATAATAAGGATCAAGCATTTTTGATTAAAATGCTTTATACATCAAAAGGTGAATATAAAAAATGATAAACTGATGAGAATATCTTGCATTTGTGTTTCCGTTTTCTAAAAATATATCAGTCTTAAGAAGTTACTTATTTTTTCATTTATGTTAATGTCAGTGAACAGTTATTTACTTCAGTGTCTTTACATTAGCCAGTTTTTATTTGTAACTGAGAATTCCTTGCTTATGGTAACTCTAACCAACAGCTCTAATGGTTGTTGTCTTTACTCTTACAGATTTACATTTGTGGGGGCTCCAAAGACCAGGTCTTCCTTGCCACAGTAGAGGTTTATGACCCTCAAAAGGACCAATGGTCAATGATTGCACCAATGCCGACCAAGCAGAGCAGCCTGGGAGTAGTTGCATACAATAATGAAGTTTATGCAGTAAGTAACCTGATTATTGAGTCATATTTAACCAATTATTTTAAAGTCTCCACCACCTTCACAGTCTAAATACAACCCTTATCCTGCGTTGTCAGTTTATCATTCAGAACAATCACCTCCATGTACTACTGAGCTCCTCCACATCACTGGTAACTCACAGTGAGTCTCAAACCCTTAAATCTAAAAATGGGAGAATATTAATGTCTGAAATTTTGCAGAAAAATGTAAACATATAGTAGGTTGTCTTCTGTTTTTCTTTCACCTAAAATTTGTAGTTTGAGGTTCAGAACTGTGTCAACATTGCAGTTTGCAGTTTCATTGCATATTAGTAGTTGCTTCTCTATGAAGAACTGCACTTTCTTTATTCTTACAATTCAGGCTAAACACTAATCTGCAATGTAAGCAATAACTAGGTGACATACTACATATGGAAATTGAACGTGATGTGTTGATTTGATTTTAGAAAAGCTGATTTTCTTTTTTTCTAGTACTATATCTATATCCTAAGCCGTTAGATTGATTGCTACTTTTTTGAATGTAACTCAAGTATTTTTTAAAAAGTGCTATTCTAAAGAAAACAAATTACATTTGAAAGTAAACCAATGTTTGATTATTTTACCTTGCACTAATTTCAGCATTTTACTCCACACTCACAACGCAAAATACTGCAGTATTTTGTAAACTGATTTTTAAAAGCACATCACTTCCAGGATTAACCTATTGGTTATCTGATATTATCATTAATTAAATCTTGAATGATTATCTTATATCATCATTAGTTAAATAAACCCCATTCACAGCACAATTTAGAGCACATTTTCTTCCTTCATTGTCCTGCCTTAGGATCTACCATTGTACTCATGACAGATTTTTAAATACTTCTCTGACACCATAAAAGTTACAATCTGTTCTTGATCCCATTCCTGTTTACTTTTGAATGTGAGATCCCTGACTTACTTATTGCTGGTTTATGCTAGACCTGTTATGCACACAAAGCCTGATTTATTTTCTTATTAATGCCACTAGAAATGTTACCTCTTAAATATAATGACTCTAAAACTGCAATTTTATTCTCAGGATCAGCAAAGCTCAGTTACCTACTTCAGCCATTTCACTCACAGTTTGCATATTAGTTGGCTACTGACTTGACGCATTGCAAAGAACACTGAGAATAATTAAAATATGTTTCCTGTTGCTGTGTTGTGTTAGAGTCCTTGGGTGACCCTATTCTTATCTTTTATGTTCTTTATTGTGCAGACCTTAACAAAATGTTTTAAATTCCATATTCTTACCACTCTGTCAAATACTGCAGTTCAGCACTTCCTCCTTCGCTTTGTTTTATAATAACAGTTAACTAAACAGTGTAAAAGAACAGGTAGGAGTTAAGTTACACAAAAATAATAAGCAAAACTAAAATAAATGTTGGCTAAATATTAATACGACCTGGGCAATAATCAGTTCATCTTGCTTAGAATTTCATGTAGTTCACTGTTTAATTAGCCTTTGATCTGGCCTGGTCCAATATGGCCCTTAATTCAGCGTGGCCTTTGAATGGAATGAATGATGACTTGACCTCCTCCATGGATGAGAAATGGAAGAAGGAGAGAGAGAGAAGCAGAGAGAACAAACTTATTCTAGTTCCTTTCACACGTCACGGACCGATTGGGTGTTGTCGTATGCAGTGACCCTTCTGTTTGGCACAAAGTTATCTTTTCGTCCAGCCGGTCAATCAGTTTATCATTCTGCTCTGGCCTCCCATCCTAGTAAACCATGTTCCTTCCTGGCCAGAATGGCCATTCTTCTATATTATGTACGATCTTGAATTTCTTGCCTTCAGGTTTGCCTTTTGGTTTGGGTGATTTTTATTTCTACTTTTGTTTCTTTTCTCTGGAATCTTTTTGAATCCTTCAATACAGGAACCTTGATTGTTTCATTTGAGTAGAAATTTTTTAACAGTTTTTTTGGGCCTGTGTAGGCCATAAGCCTTGCTGCTTGAGTTAATGTCAGGCTGCTTTAGGTGTAGGACCTAATTGTTTGACACAGACCTGTGGAGTTGACAGATGGTCTGACTTTTGGTTTTTGAACTCTGCATCCTTTTTTGAGTCTTTGTGAAAGAGAGACTTATGCAAAATACTCTTGTTCTTCTGACTCTTCCCATCATTACCTAATTTCCATCACCTGACCGAAGCTGCCATCATTAATTCATACCCTGTGCAGGTGTCCAAAACGTATTTATCAATCAATTCCCACCAGTAAGTTGGAATCAGGAAGACCCACAAATTAGATATTGGGCTAGAGGTTGGGGCAGTTGTGCCCCTAAAACAATAACACTGTTTCTTATAAACTGCATTTTCCTTCACTTGTCATCACCTGTCCAGGCAAGCAGACAGGGAGGCAGAGACCCAGCCGCTGCAAATGGAAGCGAACGGCCTATCTGGTATTCTGTCATGGCCAAAACCTCAGTGGCAGCATTTCTTATAACAATGGCCTGTTTAGCCCTCTAAAAGTACACAATGTCATTGACTGAAGTTTTTAAACTTAGCAGCTGCGAAGAGAAAAATAATAAAATAGACAAGCGAGGGCTTTTTGTGGTTTAAACCTTACTATGCCAATGTGCATTACAATATATAATACTTGTTCTCATACATACTTTATGATTCTCTTTAAATATATGCAAATCAGAATATTCTTTATTACAGAGTCTGTGTGGGTTTTCTTCAAGTATTTATATTTTTTTCCCACATTACAAAAATATGTGTGTTAAGGTAACATGCCATTCAAAAATGTGTTAGTTTAATTGATATCTTTAAATTGCAAAGCTGTGAATGTTAATTTTATTAGTGTCTTTAGGTTGACTTTGTTTGAGTGAGATTGAATATGTGCTAATGTAAATTGAAATGTTCTGGCATCCCATCAAGAATGGCTTCTATTTTATGCCCCAGTGTTGCTGGAATGGTAGCTTTCTTTGGCCTTAAATTTGGAAAGAAGACTGTATGGAGTGGATAGATGGATTGCCTCAACATACATGAATGTTTCATGTGATCTTAAACTACATTGCGTTCAGGCAAAGTTACTTTCAAACATCTAGTAGTTTTCTCAGATACTCTCCTACACCTGCTTTAAATGTTTTTCATTTATCCATCCATCCATTATCCAACCCGCTATATCCTATCTACAGGGTCATGGGGGTCTGCTGGAGCCAATCCCAGCCAACACAAGGCGCAAGGCAGGAAACAAACCCTGGGCAGGGCACCAGCCCACCGCAGGGCACACACACACACACACACACACACACCAAGGACAATTTAGAATCGCCAATGCACCTAACCTACATGTCTTTGGACTGTGGGAGAAAACCGGAGCACCCAGAGGAAACCCACGCAGACACGGGGAGAACATGCAAACTCCACACAGAGAGGACCCAGGAAGCGAACCTGGGTCTCCTAACTGCGAGGCAGCAGCACTACCCACTGCACCACCGTGCCACCCTGTTTTTCATTTATGGTGCAGCTAATGATCCAATGAATTTGAATCCTATAGATAGCACAACACACCATCTCACAATTTTGTCTTTTTTAACATTTTTTTACAGTAAACATTTCTGTTCGTGAAAATGGTCTCTAAAAATGAATTTGTAGATGAAAGCCAATATAAATATTTTTGTACTTTCTCTTACAGGTTGGTGGATTTTACAGAAGAAATTGTCTAAACACTGTTGAGGCATATAACCCTCTAACCAACACATGGAGGCCAATTCCTTCAATGATTAGTCCACGCTGCAACTTTGGCATTGTATTGATGGAGGAGCTTATTTTTGCAGTGGGTGGCTTCAACGGGTTTAGCACCACTGCCCAAGCAGAATATTACAACAAGGACACTAATGAATGGAAGAAGGTTCATGACATGAATTTGGACCGTGGTGGCTTGAGCTGTTGTGTGCTGTCAGGATTGCCCAACATCCGAGAATATGCAGCATGGAGAAAGCCACCACAGCTTTGCAGTCTCTCACAAAAACACAGGACCTCAGCTTTCCGCAAATTGCCAGCATTATGAAAAGATGGACATTTGCAAAAAAAGATGCCCATAACTATAGTTGGTATAGAAACATATCTTTTTTAGTGCACCTTACATGGGTATTACCAAGGATCAGTGGACATATAATTGCCAGTGTTGGGGAAAGAGAATGTATTTGTAATTATTTTAAATGAATTATTTGAGAAGGCTGGAGTAAACAGAAGATGGGTACATACTGTACATCACAGAGTACATATACACATGTCTAGAAAAACTTGAGAGGTAGGAGAACAAAGCCTAACTGAAAGTCTAGCAAAGACGGGTTTCCTGAGTTAATGGCTCCATTTAGGTTTTATTTTTTTTGGAACCAACAGAAAACAAACATAAGCAAAGACAATTATAATGTATGTCTTTTCTTTTTCTTGGTATATTTTATAACTCCTACCTTTAAAAATAAAAGAATAAATTACAGAAGATGATGTATAATGTACTGAGTGCCCAAATGTCGCAAAGTAATGTTAAAAAAATGAATATTTGTTATGCCAAATATCAACAAAAGAACTTGAGCACTACTAGACTATCATTTTGATCTTCGCTGTGCTAATAGAAGCAAAACTGCCTTCCAAAAATAGTCAGTCGCCAAATATATCTGTTTCATTTGTAATTGCTTTCATGTCATTTTTAACTCCATCTTCAACCTATCCATCATAAAATAACTGAAAGTAAAGAAAGATGAACGTCTCAGGAATGCTGATTTGCGCAGGTCTCCAAAACATTTTAACAGTGCTCTTAGAAAAGAGAAAACAGTTTCAGGAATGTATGCTATTACATAATGACAGCAACAACAAGCCATGGAATTAAAGAACGGATTCAATTAACAACTTGACTCGGCACCTAATTAAGCAACTGGTTTGAGTGAAACTGGTTGGAGTTTGAGGCCCAGACTTAGTTGGACTTCTGTTGACTCACTTCACATTTCATTTCTGTTTGGGTGCCATTTGAGGAAAGATATGAAGCAATTTAGAGGAATTATGAGGAAATTCAGGGGAACAAATCTTCAAAAACAAGTAAATTACAATGAATTCAAACAAAGTTAAATATCAGCAAAAGCATGTAATTAATTAAGAACTGGGTTAGAATGAAAACCTGCAGCCACTGTGGCCTTCCAGGATCGGAGTTGGGGACACTTGCTCTATTGTATCACCCAATCTGGGTTTAGCAAACGCCAGGAGAATGCCACCTTTTGGACTTCATACTGCCTATTGTAAAGTTTTGTGGAGGAGGGATAATGGTCTGGGCTGTTTTTCATGATCTGGGCTGGGCTAGAGCATATAAAGACATTTTAGACAATTGGGTGCTTCCAACTTTGGAGCCACAGTTTGGGGAACGCGCCTTCTGTTCCAGTATTACTGAGCCCTTGTGCAGAAAGCCAGGTCCGTAAACACATGGAGGAACTCAAGTGGCCTGCAAAGAGCCCTGAACTCAACCCCTCTGAACATTTTGGGACACATTGAAACACCAAGCAGGTCCTCTTGTCTAACATCAGCACCTGACCTCACAAATGCTCTTTTGGCTGAATGGGCACACATTCCTACAGACACCTCCAGGAGAGCAAAGGCTCTTATAGCTGTAAAGAGGGTGCCAACTCAATTATAATGCCAATGGCTTTTGAATGGGATGTCCAACAGTCGTGTATGTTATGATTGTCTGGTGTCCACCAACTTTTATACATATATTGTGATGAATAGCATGCATAGGCTGGTGTTCTTGTGGGGATGGATCAAAGACCCAGCCAGGAGGACAATATAATAGAGGGACTGGGGGAGATATCCTGTTGTGACTACATTCTCCCTTGATACACTAGATGGCAGCATCCCTGGCCTTTGGTACCCATTTGGACACCCACAAGGTATGCTGAGAACTGCAGTCCAATGGGGCAGCCGTGTTGTGTGCTGCCAGGGGGAGCTGGTAGGATTTATAAAACCCACTTTCTGGGACTCCTGCTTGATCTGGAAGTGCTTCTTGCAGGCTGTGTCCATGCCCGAGAAGTACTATATACTTATATATATATATATATATATGACATGTCCAAAATTGAGAACAAAGAGAATATGTTTTAACTTACTCCTATATTTCTGTCATTTTGAAGGGAACTAAAGCACTGCCCTCAAGCTGATGTTACATTTTGAGGTGCTCATCAGGTCATCTGTAAATATAAATTCAATTTCATATTAATGTACATTTTTTGTGGTAGAAACATATGGAATAATAACGTAGCTAATATCTACAATTAAAAAAAAAATCACCCATTTATACTACCTTTAAGATGTGAACAGTTGGAGTATAATTAAGTAGGGTGAGTGCTGCATTGGGGGTTTGTTATGACAGCTGAGATTCAAGTAATGTAATTGTCATGTTAGGTTTGGAGATAGATAAATTGATGAATGGTAAATGGTCTTGATGAAGTTAATCAAGAATAAAACTTTTGGGAGAATATTGAATTTTTGCACCCCTATTGAAAGCTGGTAATTGGTAGCTCCCATAATTTAAATGATTTCTCTGTCTTTTTTGAGCTTAAGATCACTTAGGCATCTGTTGTGTTTTTTGTGTCTCTTGTCTTTTTATAAGGTAATTTAAACAAAAAATCTTAAAAATAGTTTTGTTATACAGTAAAATATCGTTTTCTTTATTCAGGGGTGTAATGTTGTGAGTAAAACTAAAACCGCCTTGTTAACGTGAGAAGCAAGAAACTAAAATCTATATTTTTTTAATCTCAGTTTTCTAGCACATAATTTCATTGTACACAAAAAAGTTAATTGATGGTACAAATGCAAGATAAATGGTCCTAATACCACAGAATCAACGGTCTATCCATAAACTAGTGCAGTTAATAAACACACACACACACGAAAACACAAAAGAGTTGCTTTAAAAAGTTGCATCCAAAAACAAAATGCATTATTTCTGAACAGTAAGAATAATTCTAACATGGAATATATTTTTCCAGACTCATTGAGAAACAAATACAAATCTTCCTTTAAATATTGTGATTATTTTTTGGAAAGGTATCGGCATTGTGTCAAATAGGATTATGCCATATTAATAATAATTTTTGCTGATAACCGTTTTCTGGGTCTTTATTGTTGTGTGTCGCCTTAACTGAAAGCCTTGAAAGGCTTTTGTTTTTCTATAAAACGTTTCCGACAACTCCGATGATTCTCATGAAAACGCAGCACCAGCTCGAGTCCTGTGATATCCATCAATCCGTCCACTTGTCACAGGTGTCTGGTCACACTTATAGGTAATCTAACTTAGACACCCTTAAAATATCCGACTACGCCACCCAGTTTTATTAAGAGACTGGGAACTCCTGAAATTTACCAATAACAGCACACAGGTTTCTTTAAATTGGGCGGTGAGTAAACACACAATGAAAGACACAACAGTAATTTAGAAAAAAGCAACAGTAAGTTCTATTGTACAAGACAATATAAGGTACATTAAAAAGATAAACGAACATAACAGAATACAACCTTTAGTGGTGCAGAGTCCAGTTTGGGCACTGTGTCACCCCAACACTTAATTGTTCATGGATGCCCTCTGTTCCCCGGCAGAAGCTGTGTCAAATTGTCGACTCCTTGTCAGCGTCTCTTCGTTGTCCCTTTTTCTTCCACTCTGGGCTCCTTGTGTTGCTGGGACCTAGGCACGCCTCATTTCTCGTCTGTCAGCTTTACTGGGTCCTTTCATGCAGATTCCCTCTCTCGCTGAACCCACATCCGGCGTCTCTTTGTGGAGCTGTCTCTTCCTCCCTGGAAGTGTTGCCGTCCTTGTGCCTCACGTTGTGCCAGCCAGGTACCCTTGTCTGCCTGCGAGCCCCTGTGCCCTGTCCGAGTGTCTTGGCAGCGTTTCCTGTGGACTCTCCCTTCTGCCTTCTGCTGGCCAGCAGTTTATATTTACTGCACCCCTCTGTTGTCAGTCCAGGACAAACAGTCTAATCAATGGCACATCTAAATTGCCTGGGTTTAACAATTAATAAAAACATAAGTTAACAAAATGTATGGTTACCAAACATTAATAAGTGCAGATATGCTGATTAGGAACCAATATTTCCAAACCAGGTAAATACAAACATTCTCTAAGGTCAAACTTCAAAGCAGTGATTCCCTTGCAGGACAGCAAATACCATTAATAAGTACAGATAGCCTTTTAACTTCTCACCCCCCCAGTCCCAACAGTGGGTGCCTAATGGAACCACCCAGTGCACAAAAAAAATGTAAAAGTGTCCCCCTCTGACACACTGAAATAATAAATAATGATTTGATTAATTCATGCACCATCCATCCATCCATCCATCGTCTCCCGCTTATCCGAGGTCGGGTCGCGGGGGTAGCAGCTTGAGCAGAGATGCCCAGACTTCCCTCTCCCCGGCCACTTCTTCTAGCTGTTCCGGGAGAATCCCAAGGCGTTCCCAGGCCAGTCGAGAGACATAGTCCCTCCAACGTGTCCTGGGTCTTCCCCGGGGCCTCCTCCCGGTTAGACGTGCCCGGAACACCTCACCAGGGAGGCGTCCAGGAGGCAACCTGATCAGATGCCCGAGCCACCTCATCTGACTCCTCTCGATGCGGAGGAGCAGCGGCTCTACTCTGAGCCCCTCCCGGATGACTGAGCTTCTCACCCTATCTTTAAGGGAAAGCCCAGACACCCTGCGGAGGAAACTCATTTCAGCCGCTTGTATTCGCGATCTTGTTCTTTCGGTCACTACCCATAGCTCATGACCATAGGTGAGGGTAGGAACATAGATCGACTGGTAAATTGAGAGCTTCGCCTTGCGGCTCAGCTCCTTTTTCACCACGACAGACCGATGCAGCGCCCGCATTACTGCGGATGCCGCACCGATCCGCCTGTCGATCTCACGCTCCATTCTTCCCTCACTCGTGAACAAGACCCCGAGATACTTGAACTCCTCCACTTGGGGCAGGATCTCACTACCAACTCTGAGAGGGCACTCCACCCTTTTCCGGCTGAGGACCATGGTCTCGGATTTGGAGGTGCTGATTCTCATCCCAGCCGCTTCACACTCGGCTGTGAACCGATCCAGAGAGAGCTGAAGATCACGGCCTGATGAAGCAAACAGGACAACATCATCTGCAAAAAGCAGTGACCCAATCCTGAGTCCACCAAACCGGACCCCCTCAACGCCCTGGCCGAGCCTAGAAATTCTGTCCATAAAAGTTATGAACAGAATCGGTGACAAAGGGCAGCCCTGGCGGAGTCCAACTCTCACTGGAAACGGGTTCGACTTACTGCCGGCAATGCGGACCAAGCTCTGGCAACGATTGTACAGGGACTGAACAGCCCTTATCAAGGGGGCCGGTACCCCATACTCTCGGAGTACCCCCCACAGGATTCCCCGAGGGACACAGTCGAATGCCTTTTCCAAGTCCACAAAACACATGTAGACTGGTTGGGCAAACTCCCATGCACCCTCCAGGACCCTGCTAAGGGTATAGAGCTGGTCCACTGTTCCGCGACCAGGACGAAAACCACACTGTTCCTCCTGAATCCGAGGCTCGACTATCCGACGGACCCTCCTCTCCAGGACCCCTGAATAGACTTTTCCAGGGAGGCTGAGGAGTGTGATCCCTCTGTAGTTGGAACACACCCTCCGATCCCCTTTCTTAAAGAGGGGGACCACCACCCCGGTCTGCCAATCCAGAGGCACTGTCCCTGATGTCCATGCGATGTTGCAGAGGCGTGTCAACCAAGACAGTCCTACAACATCCAGAGCCTTGAGGAACTCCGGGCGTATCTCATCCACCCCAGGGGCCCTGCCACCAACGAGTTTTTTGACCACCTCGGTGACCTCAGTCCCAGAGATGGGGGAGCCCATCTCTGAGTCACCAGGCTCTGCTTCCTCATTGGAAGGCATGTTAATGGGATTGAGGAGGTCTTCGAAGTACTCCCCCCACCGACCCACAACGTCCCGAGTCGAGGTCAGCAGCGCACCATCCCCACCATATACAGTATTGACACTGCACTGCTTCCCCTTCCTGAGACGCCGGATGGTGGACCAGAATCTCCTCGAAGCCGTCCGAAAGTCGTTCTCCATGGCCTCCCCAAACTCCTCCCACGCCCGAGTTTTTGCCTCAGCAACCACCAAAGCCGCATTCCGCTTGGCCTGCCGGTACCTATCAGCTGTCTCCAGGGTCCCACAGGACAAAAGGGACCGGTAGGACTCCTTCTTCAGCTTGATGGCATCCTTCACCGCCGGTGTCCACCAACGGGTTCGGGGATTGCCGCAACGACAGGCACCGACCACCTTACGGCCACAGCTCCGGTCAGCTGCCTCAACAATAGAGGCACGGAACATGGCCCATTCGGATTCAATGTCCCCCACCTCCCTCGGGATGTGGTCGAAGTTCTGCTGGAGGTGGGAGTTGAAGCTACTTCTGACAGGGGGCTCTGCCAGACGTTCCCAGCAGACCCTCACAACACGTTTGGGCCTACCAGGCCCGACCGGCATCCTCCCCCACCATCGAAGCCAACTCACCACCAGGTGGTGATCAGTTGACAGCTCCGCCCCTCTCTTCACCCAAGTGTCCAAGACATGAGGCCGCAAGTCAGATGACACGACCACAAAGTTGATGATCGAACTGAGGCCTAGGGTGTCCTGGTGCCAAGTGCACATATGAACACCCCTATGCTTGAACATGGTGTTCGTTATGGACAATCCGTGACGAGCACAGAAGTCCAATAACAAAACGCCGCTCGGGTTCAGATCGGGGGGGCCATTCCTCCCAATCACGCCCTTCCAGGTCTCACTGTCATTGCCCACATGAGCATTGAAGTCTCCCAGCAGAACGAGGGAGTCCCCCAAAGGTATGCCCTCTAGCACCCCCTCCAGGGACTCCAAAAAGGGTGGGTACTCCGAACTGCTGTTCGGTGCATACGCACAAACAACAGTTAGGACCCGTCCCCCCACCCGAAGGCAAAGGGAGGCTACCCTCTCGTCCACCGGGGTAAACCCCAATGTACAGGCTCCAAGTCGGGGGGCAATAAGTATACCCACACCAGCTCGGCGCCTCTCACCTGGGGCAACTCCAGAGTGGTAGAGAGTCCAGCCCCTCTCAAGGAGATTGGTTCCAGAGTCCAAGCTGTGCGTCGAGGTGAGCCCGACCATATCTAGCCGGAATCTCTCAACTTCGCGCACTAGCTCAGGCTCCTTCCCCTTCAGAGAGGTGGCATTCCACGTCCCAAGAGCCAGCTTCTGTAGCCGAGGATCGGATCGCCAAGGTCCCCGCCTTCGGCCACCACCCAACTCACACTGCACCCGATGCACATTACCATAAAAATACATGTCTTGCTCTGCATTTTATCACTTTCTATATACTAACTTTTCATACTTTTTTTACACATTTCCCGTTGTGTTTTTGTAGATGAAGGAATAGACATAAATAAAATGGTCAACTTTGATAAATAAATATCGTGCTTAAATATGAAAAGAAATAAACATTTAGGCTTGTGGTTATGCCTAGTTAATAAAGCCTCGATCTTTCATACAGCTGCTACAGTCAATTTATGCATTTCGATAGACTGGCACGTGTTTTGTGGATGTTACTCATTTGCTCTGTTTGCATTTTGAATGCAAAACTCCTTCTATTCGTATTTGACAAGCACTTATATCCATTTTGCTTCGCTGTTGCGTAGGTTTTCTTAATTTTTTAAGCAATAATGTCAGTTTTCGGAGTTAAAATCATTCACACATTATTTGAAAACGCCAAAGCTTAATACAATGTCATGCGAGCGCCCATAGCGACACCATCCGTTCATGTATCCATCATTTAAACCAGTTCAGGTTATCGGGAAGCACATCTGGCGACCTGCAGCCGGATACAATTGTACAATTGTGGCATCGGGCGCAAAAAGTCCGCAGCAGGACACAGGGACTCATTTACTCAAAAACGAGGCACGCTGCCTTAACGTTTCTGCTTAAGTCGGACGTTTTATCTACCCGCCCATTCGTTTACCTAACAGTTTATCTAGGTAGGGCATGAATCAATCCCGAACGGGACGCCAATCGATCGCAAGCCCCTTGCTCTTAAAAGGATCAACAGCCCACCTAAACTGCGAGTGTTTAGAACGTGGGAAGAAAACGGGAGTACCTAAAGGAAAAATCATCAAGGAAGAAAGGCAAAATCCTCATTAAGTGATGGTGCCGAATCGAATTTTAAACCGAATCTTCCGAAAACCATGCGTCACCCACTTATTTAATCAACTGGAAACATAAAACCGGAAAAAATGAAAGACTGCGAAAAGTCGATAAATAAACCAAAGTAATTACTGTAGTAAATTCTTTGTTTTAAAGAGAGCAATCGTACTGCGTTGCAGATTAACACAAATGCATCACAGTATCGTTTTTCTTCATGGTACTGGGAAAAATAATACACAGCTACACTATTCACCGAATAATGTAAAGGCCGATAACATTAAAGGCTTACGAAAACGTTGTTACCAATTAAGCTCGAAAAGATACAATAACATAAAATAGTACAGCATTATTTGGGTTTTCACTATGCGGGAATGAACGCCACCATTATTTTGGATCTTCAGCTCCCCGCTTGTCCCCTCAGCGTTTTATAAGCTGCTAACCGCAGTATTAATAACACGGTCCTTGACACGTGACTCATTTACTCGGCAACGAGAAACGCCGGTCTTGTTTCCATGGAAACGTGCCTCAACATAGCCACCTGTGAATTTTACTACTGAGAGAAGGAGAGAGAAGAAAGAACAAGAGAGTGACCGTTTTGGAGCGACAAGGTCTGTTCCATTTGAGACTTCTGTTATGTTGGTAGCTCCAGTAATTCGTTTTCACTCGAGCCTGGTAGCTTTTTGTGAAAATTTGTAGTATTCTTTCCGTGTTCAAGCTAGTTGCGGCTGCTTGTCCTTTTAATAACTGCGTCTACGTTAGATTTGCTTTACCTTGGACATTTTCAAGATGCAATTTGTGCATCACGCAACCCTTCACAGGACTGATGCTGTTGTTTTACTTTTAACAGGCTTTTCATTATGGCTGGACAAAAGAAAGAAGTGGTATTTCAGGTATGTGCTGCTCTGAAGTTCACACCTACCCAGATGTTATAAAGCGTATTGCTCATTACAGATGAAGTATCAGGTATTTTTAAATAAAAGATACTGTGTTGAACTGAAGTGGTTTCCGAAATGGATGGATGGCATGAAACTGGAACATGCAGTTTCCAGCTACAACCCTAAATACTGCACATGGCAGTCAGTTAAGCTTTCTAGGGCAAATCCATCAATCACTTTTATTAACTTATTTAAAGAATTTTTAGCAGCACTGAATCTATTCCAAATATTTCACACTTTTTTTATTGTGCTTTAGAAATGTGTGCTTCACGTCCTTAGTCAACAAGTATAATGTAAGTAAACTAAATGAAAATATAAAAAAACATGCTGTCACAGTTTACTCAACCATCCTAGAAACACAGCAATATTTAAACACTACACGCAGATCAGCATAAATTCTGACATTTTCTGGATATTGTGTTTCATTAATACAATCAATTAACTCTCTCAGTCATGATGTAAAGTTTCTTTCTTATTGTACTTCATCTTTCTATCTCTTGGTCTTATAGATCAGCCAAAAACAGAGTCTCTTCCTACCATGTAGCACATTGTCTGGCATTGAGTCTTTTTCGATTTGATCCATTTACATTTGTTTTTCTCATTGTTTATCATTAGTCTGTCATTGCCATTTTGTGCTATTTTTTGCATTGATATAGGTTGTAGTCATATTAATTAGAGTTGCTGTGTTTCTTGTTGCTCACGTGACGAGTTGTGCCATTATTTCCTGCCTCTATAAAATAATGGCATTTAGCTTCTGTCATCCAAGCTTTTGGAGACTAAATAAAACAAAGGACTTTGTTAAGAGATAGTTAGGAGCAATTAAAACAAACTATTATTGGCTTTAGCAGTCATTTTGTTTCTTTCAATTATCCTTTGGGCACCCTCCTGCATGGCAAGGTGTTTCCAAACAGTTTGATTGTTTGGTTAATGTAAGGTTAACTACTGTGGACAGGAAGCTCTCTGGAGATGTGGTCCCTAGTCATGTCAGCTGTTCTCTCACAGGCCTGTTGGTATGAGGTATCCTGTCTGTGTAGTTCAGGGGAACAGCTAGATGAAATAAAAGTAAAACATGGGTCATCAGTGTATCAGTTTATATATGGCCTAGCAACAGATTGGTTTAAACATTTCCATTAATCATTTAGACTGAGTGAGTTCCACTCTATAATGTTTTTAATACAGATTTTTTATTTCTTAGGTTCCTCTTACAAATCAAGAGCAATGGGATGAGATGCTTGCTCGTAAAGGAGTAAATGGTAAGCCATTATAACACAATCCACTGTAATAAAAGGTCAAGTGTCTGTGTGTCTCTCTTTGTGTCCATCTGGTGGCTGTGTCTGTTGTCCAACAGACGGTGCCCCTCAAACATTAGCACTGCTTTTATGAGTCCATACCAAATGGTATGTAACAGAGACCTAGCAACTGGACGGACCCACTGCACTGCAAATGTTAATTCAGAGGTCTACTTTGATTATTTAGATTTCATCCCATTTTTGATGGGTAGCACAGCTAGTACCTACATAAATGCAAAAATGAACATCTTTTCTTACAGTTATTTCACTTGTAAATGTATTTGTTATATAATTGTTAAAAAATTACCTCGAATTCCATTATTTTATATTTTATAAATTCATAAGATTGATCATCATTAATCTTAAAAAATCCCTTTAGCAGAAGTAGTTTATTATTCAAACTTATTACCTATGATTTTACTTTAGTTTTTTTCATGTCATTAATCTTAAAAAAGACACTTTAGAAGCAGTACTTTATATTTAATCTTACTGCCTATGATTTTCCTTTATTTTTTTCAAATACTGGTAAATATTCTGAGTACATTAATATAAGCATACATGTAAAATGTTAATATCATGGTGCATTTATATGAAATATATACAGTATCTTCCATGGCTATTATGTTAATCTTAATTTTAAACGGTTATGTCTATATTCTTTTACCCCTGCAGTCATTGATCTGTATCAGCAATGGTGCGGTCCTTGTAAAGCTGCTGTTGGCTTCTTCCGGAAAATAAAAAATGACCTAGGAGATGATCTTTTACATTTTGCTACGGTATGATCAAGTAATACTTTAACTTCTTAAGAGAAAGACACACTCCTAGTAGGTAAAAACACTGGCAATAATGGATGTAAGTAAACACATAGAAAACATAAAACATTGTTATAAAATACTTATTAATTACTATATAATAATGATAAAGTCTAGATGTCAGCAGCATGAATGAGTCTCTTTAGGTCTGTAATATACAAAGTATAGCTTAAAAAGAAAAAAAAAACATGACCCTATGGTTTTAATTTGTTGAACTGTATTATGGTGATATTTTCATATTTTTAATAATTGAAAATAAAACTCTTTACACCTTTAGTACTGTGTTCTACTCTGATATTTCCTTTTCCTATTTAGGCTGACGCTAACAGTATTCCAGCACTAGAGAGGTATGTTGGGCCTTGCATACCCACCTTTCTCTTTATAGCTGTAAGTATTGTCCTTTGGTGTTTTATCTAATAATTTAAAATGGGTTCTATGGATTGCAACATGTTCACTTTAGATGAAATTTATCAAGCCTGGCATAATAAGTTCCATTTGAGATGATTTTTGTAATCAAAGCTGAGCTTTTCCTTTTTAAACACAATAAGCCCTGTTTTATTTAGATGTGACACTCATTCTTTCTCCTTCATTGTCTCTTATCTTAGGAGTGATGTCATCCTCACCTGTAAATCCATCCATCCATTTTCTAACCTTCTAACACAGTTCTTGATTTCTAGAGGCTGGTCCCTATCCTGGTAACATTTACTTCAAGTCTTTTGCATGCATGGCTGGATCAACCATCACGGTGATCTCAGGGCCCTTGCAAAAGAGGTTAACATTATCGAGTAATCATCAGTTTGGGAGACAGTTTTGAGACAAGCTTATAAAATTCACCATCACAAGTGAAGAGCTGTTAAGATCGATATTTTTTTATGAATTTTTTGTGCCTTCTCTAGGGAGAATTTTTAGACTTCTATGTGACTAAACTGTGGTCTTTGAACTCAAGGAATTCAGTATTATCCCAGGATTTCCTGGTAATGTGTGATACCACTAACACAATTAGATAAAAAGTCATCACATTGCTTTCTTGCTTATTCAAGTTTGTATTGATTTAATGATGTGTAATTCTCTACAAAACTTCTCTTACCAGTTCTCTGAATTCTATTCTGGCTTACAATTTTTTATATTTGTTTTAACGTTTCTGGCTTGTCAAAAGATTGGTTTGTCTCCCTGATATTGACCCTGCATGGATTTTTGATCTAATTTAATTTCTGATGCTTTCATTAATTTTTTTTTCATTGTCTTCTGCTGAGACAAAACAAAATATCAGATCACAAATTTAGGCAGTTTATAGCAAGGCTTGAGTTTTTGAATTCTGTACAATATGCCTTAAGAAAACTAACATCTAAATTGTTATCTGATCTGTATGTCAGTTTATTTGACCCAATTGTGTCCTCAGAGAGATACATTAAAGGGCTTAAAAGTGTCATAGGAACCTTAGCATATGTGAGAAAAAATAACAGGAAAGTACACATTCTCATCTATAGAATTGGCACCCACAGCAGTCTACCATTCACCACACTCCAACACTATTTCAATTCTCACAATTATAATATTATATATTTTTTACAATTAGACCTAAATAAAAAGCCTTTGGAAGAAAAACATGAGTCCCTGTTGGATAATATGGATGAGGTACAATCAGTGCAGGTGTCTGAAGGTCACTTTTATGAGTGTACATTGGATGTGTTTTGCAGCTTGATAAAATATGAAAGATTTAGTGCTGCTCACATGGTGCTGTAAAGCTCTAAAGAATATACAAATTGTTTACTTTTGCACTGTGACCAAAATAAGAATTTTTGTTCATTCAGAAAATAAGTGCAAAAAGAAGAAAATTAAATGATGAGGTGTTTACAAAATACAAGAAGAGTCAGCAGAAAAAAAAAGTACATTTACTTTGCCAACTTATGTATTTATTCTTTTATGCATACTTACTTAATCAAATTGCTTCTTCAGCAAATGAAGCAAATGATGTTTGAGCAAAAGCAGATGTTAAGAAATCAAAAGGCTACAGTGATCATGTGCAAATTTAATAAATTGTATGAGATAAACACAGTGTTTTGATTTATACAGCATTATCTACCTACAGTCTGGGGAACTGTAAAATTATCTATGATCAATTAACAGGAAACATTGAAGAGGGACAAGTAGCAAGTGTTATATATCTGACAACTGGTGCCCCGTCCGGGGTTGGTTC
Source organism: Erpetoichthys calabaricus (assembly GCF_900747795.2). Taxonomy (NCBI): domain Eukaryota; kingdom Metazoa; phylum Chordata; class Cladistia; order Polypteriformes; family Polypteridae; genus Erpetoichthys; species Erpetoichthys calabaricus. The sequence continues at coordinate 139,784,681 of NC_041401.2, read as the reverse complement.
CTGTCCTGTACTTGATGATGCTGGGAAAGGCTGTCATCAATTTAGCAGGCTTGAGAATGCTGTTTCATTTTTCAACTGCCCTTGCATTGCATCTTATTTAAAAAAATAAAAAAGGAATTAAGTACTCAGCCTCATAAAGTAAGCAAACTAAAACTAACTTAAAAACATTCAGACTTGAATTAAATCCTGCAAAAGTGGTGACTTCAAAAATGATTATTCTGAAGGTCTCAGAAGAGTGTTAGTAATTTTTTATATTTCCAATATAGAGCAGGAACATCTATCAAAGTATGTGGATTGTTTAATTAACATTTAAAATGGCTTCTATTTAATATAAACGTTTGGAACAAAATCCTTAATTAATACACAGTTCCCTTCCAGGAACTAAGTTACAGATCCCCAGCTTAATTTATTTTTAATCATATTGTAAAGGAATTTTTTTACATATATGGATATAAATATTGGCCATCCATTTAACACATTAATTCGGGCTGTAATAGAGCTGGACTATATTCTGGTAGCAACAGATCAAGTCTGGTTTTCTGCCAAATATCAGTCATGCACAGTAGATTTGGAAAACACATGCCCTTTCACACTGAGACAACTTGGAAATTTCAGTAAACCTAAACACACTTATTTGGATTATTTAAATAATTTGACACTAATGATGGTTTTTTTCTTTGTATTACTGCAGCTGCTTATAGAACACAATTTCAACATTATATAGATCCAGTACTGTGAGAATTCATTATGTGCGGAGTTAAATTTGTATGACGTTTTTTTTTTTCACATTTTTCACATCACATTTTTGTGACATTTTTGAAAGTGTAATTCTTGTCCTAATAAACAGTTTCAGAAGACAGCATTGCTGCTTTTGATTACAGGGAGGAGAGCTGGTGGCTGTAGTGAGAGGAGTAAATGCTCCTCTTCTTCGGAAGACAATTATCGAGCAGCTAGAAATAGAGAAAAAAGTGTTGGACAATAAGGCTGAGCGCAAAGTGGTAAGCTATACAATAACTCTTAAATTTAAAATTAAAATTTTGAATATTGCAAAAATAATTCTTAAACAATAATGATCCATTTGTTACAGTGAGTGTTTACAGAACAGGAAAATTTTCATCTTGTTTGTAATTTTAATGAAATTCTGAATTGATAATTGTTTTATGAAAATCAAAGGAAGAACCATTCAATCACATAATAATTTTTAAATAAGAAAAAAATATATAATTTTGAGATGTAGGGGTTATCTCTCATCTCAAATCCCAGACACAACTAACTACAATTCAAGTTTCTGGTCCAAAAGACAATTTATGAGGGCACAATACCTTTAATACAGCTGTGAACACATTTTTATCCAGGCACTCCTCTTTCATTTTCTTCCTCCTCCTCTAATCCTCCTAGTTGAGCTCTGTCCTCCTCTTTCTTCCTACTCCAACTCACTTGGAACTGGTGGAGGAGTTCCTTTTCAACCTGGACCTGGAAGTACTTTCAATGCAACAACATGGCCACCAGGAAGCACTTTTTTGGTCAGGCAGAACTTCCATCTGACAAGGGAGTCTCCTCTAAGCACCACCTTCTGGAAGCACCCCATGTAGCCCCAAAGGTGTCCAAATAAAAACTACACCAGATGGATGCTACCATCTAGCATACTGGTGAAATTTAAGGACCCAGAAGGCAGTCTCCTACTGTCCTTCCAATATATCATAATTCCTATCAGGAGATGAAACAACAACCATCAATTTTCTTAGATCATTCATTATCAGAGCCTTCTGGCTGGGTAACAAAGCATTGTCCATCCCCACCAGGATGTCAATCCATCCACGCACAGGATTGCCTCCTGCATTGCTACTGTTGCTGCCCAGGATAGACTCTGATACCCCAGGATCCTGTAATAGAATTACCAAGTTCTTGAAACAGATGTATAAATAAGTTAATAGGCTCGCCTATAAAATAACATGAAAAGTTCTAAGATATTCTGAGCATGATTTATGACAGAAAAAGGACCCAAAGTCAACGACTGAAAATTACTTATCCCATGTTTTAATAGTCTAGGAATGAGCTAATATTTTGTACTTTGCCTTTAATTTTCATAATTTTGGATTTGTGCACATTACTGTATTTATGGATACTGCAGTATGTGGCCTCACGATCTGAGAGAGGATGGCGATCTTTTTAAATAATTTCTTTACTGTGATAATGAATATAATGCTGAATCAACCTGGACTTAACATTTTTGAAGCTTTCAAACTTGTAGATACTCATTTACTTAAGCACAAATCTATGTTGGCATAAATGATATGGGGTTTTTGTCTTAATTAAAATTGAATCTGATGCTTAGGATCTGATATTCTCCACAATATGACTTAAAGTTACAGCTTACAGCTTTGTAACTGATTTTTTACTCTTTTGTTTTTAAAATTCTAGATACAAGATGAGTGGCTAATAGAACAAGAAAAGGCAGCAGAGGAGAAGAAGGAGGAAGAGAAGAGGAAGGAGGAGGAAAAGAAGAAGGAAGAGGAGGAGGAGGAGGAGAAGGAGAAAGAGAATACAGAAGAGGGAGCTGAAAATGAGCCCACTGATGAAGATGCAATAGGTATAGACACATCAAACCATGTTCTGTTTTTCACTTTTTTGAAAATGGAAAAATGCAGTATTTAAAAATTGTGTTGCTAGCTTAGTCCTGGTTTTCCCATTTGGACAATATATGATTTTTAATTGATATTTAGTTTATTTAGACAATAGCTTCTGCAACTGACACAGAAAATTTTGATAATATTTTTGGTAATCATAATGAATGAGCCATACATTGAATGTTTATGACATGCCAAATTAACCTCAAAAGTGATGTTATTGTCAAATATCTTAAAAATACAGTTCTGCTTTTCAGATATCACAAACTTATTTTAAGATAACTCAATATATTTATATATTTTATTTGACCATATCAACAGTATGATATGCTTTGAGATATATCAAATACATTTTCAGGTATGTAAAAATAAACCTCTGTGCATTTCATGATCTCTTAAGGACACTTTGAGATACTCTAAACTGATATACTATGTATTTTGTGGAACTGAGATATCTCCAAATTGCTTCCCAGCCAATGTACCATTTTTTGAATAGGACTTTCTATATTTTTAACATATCTCAAAATATATTTAAAAGATCTTAAAATAGTGATCTTAATAAAAATGTGTTTAACCCATTTCAGATATCATTAATTGTATACCTTAAAATGATATTAAAATATCCTAAAATATTCAGTTTTTACTAAAGGTATCATAATTTGTATTACAGAAATCTTTAAGTCAACTGTTGAAAATATTTTAAGATTTCTGAATTGGAGGAATCGCTCATTTTAGGGTATCAGAAATAAACCTGCGATATCTAAAAATGTATCTTAAATTTCAAACAGGAATTAATATGAGGATAACTGAAATGCATTTTAAAACACATTGCATAATTCCAAGTAATCTTGAAATAACAACTAGACCATTTTGAGATATCTGAAAGACATTTCCAGTTTTCTCAAAATAACTTACTGTGCAATTCAAGATTTCTCAAGTACTTTTTTAGATACCTTAAGGGCCGGTTTATACTTCACACAACATAATGCATGCGCCTGGGGATGCTACTGCTATGCAGGCAGCGTAGAGTTTATACATGTGCAAGTACTTTATGTAGATCTGGAAGATTTCACCAGTGTGAGATATCATCACGGTGAGAAAACAACGTTTGGCTTCGCTGTATTGTGAATTGCCCGAACCATCCATTAAATTCAGGACACCTTGCCACAATATCTCTAAAAAGGATGGATGTTTAATGATTACATCTATCAATCCAGGGACCCACCCATTCCATCTGGCATCAGGCGTTAGACAGAAACAATCCCTGGACAGGGCATCAGCTCATTACAAGGTGAATACAAGCACACGCATATACTAGAATCATTTTAGCGTCACTAAATTCCCAAACCTGCATGTCCTTGGAAGGAAACCGGAGAGCACTGTGGAAACCCACCAGGAAAACATGCAAACTCTAGATAGGGAACACCAGGGACATGATTGTCTGTGAGGCAGCAGCACTACCACTCCGCCATAGTGCAGGCCCACTTGTGTAATTATTAGCAGTATTCATTATTTAAATGAAGTTAATGATTTATCTGTAAAATGTTACATACATACGTTAACATATTTCATCATGAAAGTGATATCAAGTATAAATATAAGGATTCTAAATGTGCAGAGAGCTGGAATATCATATATTTAATGTGTTCTGTGTGGCAATCATTGCCTGCCGCTGCTGTCAGCGCAGGAGGAAGTCCCAGAAGCACATAGTGATTAACAGTGGGTCAGTTTTAAGATGACGTTTACAACGTATCACTTTAATGACAAAATAAACTGTTAAAGTCGAATTTTGTGCGATGCTTGTATAACCTATGCAAGAAATAGATGAAGAAATGCACCACAATGTCAGAATTTAATAAATCTGATGATTTGCTTCATCACATCAAACCATTCTTCAAACTTCGAAGCATGCATATTGATCCTGTAGGGTCTGCAAAATGGCTTGCTGTCACATGTTGACAGAAAACAGAGACTCTGACATAACATTCCAACTTACACGCACTAATCTACACTCCATGGGTGACAGGGCATTCAGCTGTATAGCGCCCAGACTCTGGAATGACCTACCAAAATTAATCAGATCAGCTGACTCCATGAATTCATTTAAAAAACAACTCAAAACTCATCTGTTCAGGAAGGCTTATAGCTCTACTTGACTTTATTACTCTTCTCTCAGTTTACCTCTCTGTCAAGATGCTTGTGTAACCTGTATGTGTGTGTGCTAGACCATCAATTATGTTGTCTGTTAGGCTTTTTCTCTGAATTCACTGTTGTAATCTTCTTTATTTATTTATCTGGTTTGTACAACACTATATACTGTATACCCTGCCATTCTTTCTTATATTCTGTAAGTGCCTTGAGCATGGGAAAGGTGCTATATAAATAAAAAGTATTATTATTATTAACTTGAGCACACAGCACCCCCCATTTTTTGCCGGTACTGCAACTCGTGCACGATTCATCATGTTAATTTCTGAGGACATGCTCGTTCTGAGCGTGATGTATAAACTGGCCCTAAAATGGCATGAAATTTATTTGAAATCTACAGTTATTTAATTTGATTCAAAACCAAAACATCTGAAGATATCTAATGAGAGTGACTTCTTCTTATAAACACAATATTACTTTAAGATTAGTGTCTATTCTGATTTTTATAAATCTGTGTTACTTTTTATTGTAATTACAGTGTCCTCTTTGATAGTAAAGTTAATTTTATTTAATGCTTCTCTACCTAGAAGACAATTATTCTATTTTAGAGACACCAAAACAGAGGCAAGAGGCATGGTTCAGGTCACATAAATTAGGCAGGAGTCTTAGGTCTGTTTTAAAAACTATTTTTCCCCCCCAGAGGTGAGAGGAACATTAATACAGTACCCCATATGATGAGTATTGATTACCTTCAGTTGGCATTTAAGTGTTTCTTGTTTCAGTATTTTTCCCTGTGTAAATTAGAACTTTTTTTAAGAGAAATCCTCTCTTGTATTACTAGTTAAGGGTAGGTAGGTAAATTTTAAAGTGTTAGTCTTAAAATCTAAATGCTGTTTTCAGTTCTTTTCAGGTGCAGGCTATTATACTCTGTGTTCCTTTTGAAAAAAAGCCTTTCACGTTCACTTATCATTTAGATTAGGTACCGCAAAAAGGCATCTAATACTCATTTATTGTAATAAGACCTTAACAAAGACTTCTTTGGGTCTTCATAACACTTACAAAATATTGGTAGTTCAATTATTCATCATATTCATCATGCAGTGTGGCATTTTGATATGATCGTAAAATGACTTGTTAGTATGGAGGATTCACAGGTGTTATACTAAATATGGAATATCAAGAGAAATGTGTCTTGGTTAGGCCACCTCAGACCACCCCAAAGTGACATTTTATTAGTAGGTCACATCGCTAAGATGAGTAAAGACCCAAATAAGCTTTTGTTAAAGTCTTGATACACAAGACTAAATGTGTAATAGATGTTTTTTACAGTACTTAGTCCAAAGTGTTACCAGCATTTCCAGTCTAACTGTGAATTTTTTACAATACTTGAGCAAACTGTCATTAGAGTTTTATCACTAACTGTCGCTGGTGGCTTTCCTAATGGCACATTCAGTAAATTACGATCATCTTATTGTCTTTATACACCCATCAATATTAAATCATCCATTTAGAAGAGTTTAGAAATATTTCATAATTCAATCACAGACAGAACTAGACAAGCTAAGAAAAATCTTTTATGTAGTAAACATGTACCACTCAGAATATGGAGTGTTTATGTAGAATAGAATTACAAATGTTTTGTAATGTTAAGAAAGGAGATTTTGGGTGTCTCATTGTCAATAATGATATTGTATTTTTTGTGTTTTTATTAATGTCTGACACCTAAAATGTGTGTACTGTCTACACTCATAAAATGGGTAAATCATATTATTTTTAAACAATGTGTAAAACTGGCAAGATGTAAAGGAGATGACTGCAAGCAAGTATAAGAAACTCCAAAAAGAAGGAAACAAATCCCATATTGTGTAAAGGTCATTCATTGATATAGATTACATAAATAAGTTCCCTTTTTGAGCATAGGTCTTGTCTTACAGGTGATATTCTTCTATAATGACTACTCGGCACAAGGAAATATAGAAGTAGTGAATTTTACTAATAAGAAAGATTGAGCATACATATTTATTATGCCTTATTTGTTAATTCAAATATAGATAATATATTTTGTATTGTAATTATGAATAGATAGAAATGAAAAGATCCAATTTTTCGTGTCTTAGAAAAATGACTTGTTTCAACCCTCATATGCCTGTTTTTTTAAATATAGTCGACCTTTTTTCTCCTCTTTATCTCAATTAGTTTTGGTGCACATCGTTTTTTTTGTTTTCTCATTTAGAGCCATCTGAGCCAACAGAAGAGATTATGAAGGAGTCAGAATAGTGTGCAGGGAGTGGTGGGTCTGCTTGGGTGTCCCTTCCGCACTACAATACCTCCTGTGTTGGTGACCTTTTCTTTCTCTATTTCCTTTGTGGGCTGTCTCAGTGAAGTGAGAGTAATGCGAGATGTACATGCAAGTGTAAATGAACAATAGGAACTCATTAGTAGTCCTCGCTAGTGGGCAGAAACTCGTGCTATGCTATTTTCACTGTAATAACCCAACATTAAGACTGCTCCTCGGAAAGCTTTTCAATAATCCTGATAATCGCCTGTCTTGCTGACCTCTAATGCCACAAGCTGAAAAAAATCTTTACATATAAGTGTAAATGTTAACTTTCCATAATAGGCAATAGTTGGTTGTTATTATAAACTTTGGTAGTATTGTAGCAATATTTAAAATGTTAGAATATCACATAAATAAAAATGCATGTGATTGTTTTTATCATTACGTTCCAATACAGTTTCTAGCTGAATAGGTATAAATAATAATAAAAAAGAGGTAATGTTTACCAACATTTTCATTGCATTTGTAATAATTTAAGATGATACTCTTTTTAAATCAGATAATCATTTGAAAAGTGAATATGTAATTTTAAAAATCTCTAAGTATTCTTCAAACTTTAATGATTTTATATTTAAAAAGTTCTACCAAACAAAAAATCTTTGCAGAATTATTCAGATTAAATATTTTAAATAATTCCATAGATAAGAGTAGTCATTAAAATATTTTTGAAATGATGGTTGACTTTCTTTAGTCACCTATCCATCTTTTGTTGTATGTACCTACTTTTTAAAAAAAATAATTTGTTTTTAATTAACCTTTTTCAAATTGCTTTTTAATTTAAAACTGCTAACATTATCTCTTTCATTATTGGTCTCAAAGTGTCAGTGTATTTATATTCATTGATACTTTCAAAATGTGAAACGCTGTACTTTTCTGAATTAAAGACTGCATCATTATATTTTTATATCTGCAACTTAAACTATAAACTGCTCTAATACAATTTCTTTAACATAACCATTTTACTCTTTTCGACTCAAATAAAGGGAAATTTGTAAATACAAAAGTTATATTTAATGTATGTTAATTTTCTTAACCCAAGATTTGAATTCTGGAAGGATCAAAGCACAGATCACAGCAGTTCATCATAGAGCATATTCATCCACATGGAGAAAAGAATTTTGCCCCTAAAATGTTTGTTTTATCCTTTGAATTCTAGTAACACAAAAGTCTGAAACTCTGTATTTGTAAGAACAATCTAAAATTAAGGTTTATCCTGCCAGTGACTGTTGAACACATTTATACATGCATGTATGTGTAATAGCAGTAATCTCAATTGATAAACCCCAACTGAGTTCAGTTTCCTCCTCCCCTTTAAAAAATAAAAAGTGCAGATTAATCACCAATACCATTGTAACAGTGCAGTGCAGAGTTACACTCCAAGAACGACCTTTCAGCAACCTTAGCCTAAGACTACCCTCTCTGTAAGCAGTCATTCCAGCAAAGCCACAGTAGGTAAGTGTGTTATCAGCATGTTTGCAGTAGATGTGTTGACGCCAGAGACCTTAATAATAGCAACTTTATGTCTTGGGTCAGGAACTTTATAAATGATTTTGTTTACTGGTGACCGTTAATGTGAGTACAAAACCATGTTCTTGCCTTTGTCACTCTATTTACTATACAGTATTTATGTTAAGTGCATTGGCCTATTGGACTCTGGACATACTGTACAGTTGTTGGTTTATTTGCCACCTGTTCCTGTGGAAAAGAGGCAGGGAACTGTACTTAGTCTCAGTTTTTCAAATTTAAAAAACATTGTGGATAATTTGTCATTTTATAAATAACATGACAGCATCTTGTGTAAAATTGTGAAAGATAGTCAATTTCTTAATTCTTAAATCATTTATAAAGATTGCTTTTTTACCTTATATTGTGCATCTGGGAAGGGAAATTTGTTCTGCTGTTGCTACTTTACTGACACTTGTACCGATTTTCTGTGTATATATGAAATGTATAGCTGCATATCTACTGTATATTTTTGACATGCTATTTAAAAAATGAATGGAAGATTATCTAGAAATGTGCATGCAGGTTTAGATGTAGAACATGCATTTGAAGATCACATGAAATTGATCTAATGTGTTCTGATAAAGTTAGAACTCAGTTCTCCAGCAGAGTTAATGGCACCATTTCAAAAAAAGATTCAGCTATATCTTACATATATTATAACTTGGCTAATATATAAATGTTTATTACTGTCTTTGAGATAAGCATTGTCTTATACCCACACATAATATGTCAGTATTTTATGTAAAGATAATGTAAAGTATTTTGCAGCTTTCCAGCTCACATGAACAGTGGTTGGTTTACCACTAGTAATAGAACTCGTTTTATAAAGCCTTCACATTTAACTGACAACTGCTGAATTATATGCAGATGAGCTCCTTAAACTAATTTTAATAAACTAGACTTACAGAGACTGGTATTGTAAACGAATATTCAGGTTTCATTGGCACGTAACACAGTACAGAAAATATTGAAATCATAGACTCTCTGCGATTTTTAAAGCATGTTTGAAGGTGGCAAATCTCGTATACTGTGGAGAAATCCAATGATGCATCTAAACACTGATTAACTGATGAGTTGAAATTGGCCCTGTATGAGTGTAGTTGTGTGTGAGCAGGTCCCGTGATGAACCTGGCATCCTGTAGATATGTAACCCCAAACACCAAATTAGATTGAAAAGGTTTAAATATGTTTTTATATATTTTACTGTGGAAACTTGAAAAGTTAATAAATGTGTCAAGTGTACATAAAATGAACAGCTCCACTCAAAGATGCTTGCAACTTTCTGGCCTTTGTTTTCTAAGCAGTGTTTTATTTTATGTACATAGTGCTTAATTTTAAATACATACCAGAAAAGAAAAACTTTGTCCATCCTCATAAACAGAACCATGAAAAATGATTTATACCAATTTTTCTGTAGTACTAAATATTTTTCATAATGAAATTTGTCAGGTATTCAAACCTTGCAGCATGTTGGTTAATAATATATATATATATATATATATATATATATATATATATATATATATATATATATATATTATAAATACTTTTTAAAAACCACACTTATATTAAGTTAAAAACTGTACTAAAAAGTAAAAAATAAGTCTCTCATACGTCACTCGTAAAATAAAAGCGTGGGCGCTTTTGCTAAGCTTTTATTGATTGATGAAAAGCGCCCACGCTTTTATTTAACGAGTGATGTATGAGAGACTTATTTTTTGCTTTTTAGTACCCTTTTTAACTTAATATAAGCGTGTTTTTTAAAAAGTATTTTTTTTATATATATTAATTTCAATCTTTTTAGTCTTGGGTTTGTTTTAGTATAATTTTGTAATCAATATTTTAACACTTCCTTTAATATTTCTATCCACTACTAGCGACATCTATTGGTGAAATCTTTAACTATTCTTTATATGAAAATTTCATTTCTTAATTAACATAGATTAATTGATCAATTAGTGAAACTGATAATTGATTCATGTATTGTCATCGGAAGTGAGTAAGTGTGCAAGTCATTTGGACAATAGGAAGTGGGTTAAATATTGATTACAAGATTTGTACCAGACAACAAACAGGTGAAGTTAAAAGAAGAGTGGTAAAAAGGACCCTGAATGAGCTATTAAGGCACAGATTTGACTTTTGTTTATAAAAAGAAAGTTCTGTAGACTCTGTAGCTACAGAATGGTCCATCTTCAGCAGCTGCAACTGACATCAGACATGTCTGATAGACAGTAATTGTAGCCTGATGGAGGAAGTTTGGATTTTGAAGAATCAGCTGCTCATATCAGGTCTTGCCACAACATTGTCAGTTGGCTTCAGATTTAAATTTGATATCTAGGCCAGTCCAAAATCATGAATTTGTAAATGTCAAGTCTGCTTTTTAACTAAAATATTCATACCAATAACTGAAATGATTCCTTCACCTGGTTTGATTTTTAAAGATATGCAATGACATCATACTTTTTAATTATATTGCACATTGAACAAATGTCTTTTTGTGCATTATATTCTCTGTTGACTGTTCCTGTTTATTAAAAATCTAAATAAATTCACTGTGAGATGCTATATTAGGAAAATCAAGTGGGGGTAAATGTCTTTTTGCACCGTTGTATTAGATTGCACCCATCAATTGAGATATACATACAGAGGATGGCAAGGACCTTTGTATGAGAAAAGATTTCATGCAGAGAGGATGAGTAGCTGTTTGTCAGTGAAGCAAGCACTTTTCTGAGTTGAGGATAATGATAACTATACCTGAGAGAGGCAGGGTGAGGTTGACTGTTGTCTGTACTCTTTGTTTTATCCATTTCCTTACTCTGGAAGTATCAGTCACGCTCAGCGAAAACAATCCATAGGTAAAATAAGCAAGATATCATTGAGACTACATCTTCACCACTAATCACTATACATGAAATTTAATCACAATCTGTAACAACTTTTTCATTTATATGTGATTGACAAAAGAGCTTTGGAACTACTGAAGAAGCTTTTGTTTTAGAGTCAAATGAACCATGAAGGCAAGAATTAACTGGAATCAACTCAATCCCTATAGATTTTGTAGGAATAACATTTACTGGGTCTCACTTTAAAAATAAGAAAATTCATTATTTTAGTCTAATGAGTTGTGGTTTAGGCAAAGAATTCACACAGATGTTCCAAATTCATTATTGGTATAATATTCTTGGAGTTAATTGCATGATCATATAGTTCACTGTAGTTTTTAATCCTGAAAAATTTAATATCCAGTTTGATTTTAAGTTTTCAAATCAGGTTAAAATCAGCTTGAGGGATTGCCTGCACTACTGGTTCTTGAACTTAATGGTTTCTTTTCTTTTCTTTATTTTATTAACTGATGCTATTAATATGGATGAATGTATTTATTACCTTGTACCAAATACAAATAATTTAAAAGTGTCATTAGACAATTTAACTATTACTATTATTAAATGTTTCACTAAATAATAAGTGTTACCAAATGAAGGTTTACACATCAGGACCATAAAAACAAAACATCAAAACGAAGTCAAGTGTATCCTACTAAGACGCTGTATAATCTTCAAGTGTATCCTACTAAGACGCTGTATAATCTTCAAAACATCTAGTGAGCATAATGTTTAAATAACTATTAACATTAAAGATAACGGACAGGTCAAAAACTGATTTCTAACATCTAATTTATCTATTTTATTGCATTGTGAGAATATCTTTAGATCATTACCCAAGTATTTTTAAGGAAATTAACACTTTGCCAGTGTGAAAATAAACGAAAAATGATCATTTGGAACATGTCAAAATAACTGCTAGTAATACAAAAATTTCTGTTAATTTTTTTTGTTGTTGCTTGTTTCTGTTACATTTCTTTGTAAAATAAGAATTTAGTTAGCCTTGGTCTAGATACAGTATTTAATTTAAATAGTTTATATTTAATATTTAATTTAATTTAATAGTCAAGGTATTTCATTTCTTATCTAAATTATTTGTCTAAGATTCTTTTAGTCATCCTACAGTTTTTTAACGAGATTTCTTTTAATTGGTATGGAGGGGTTTTTAAGCCATATGTGTTCTTAAATATATGTTGTACTTTGAGGCATTTCTTGTCTCTGCAATTAAACAAAATAAAGGTTTATATGTTCAAGCTTATATTTATAAAGGCTATGTATAGTGTTGTTAATTTATTTTCTTTTACCACAGTTCCTGCAGGTAAATCATTCACTTTGGCAATAATAAAACCAGATGTTGTTGCACATGGAAAAGTAAATGAAATAATAATGAAGGTATGTATGCAAGTTGTTTAGGACATTTTAAAGAAAATTATTTATGAAGTTTTATGTTAACATATCTTGACATTAAGATTATAAAAATAAAAATATTATTATAGAAAAAGAGTGCAACAAGGAAGTCTTTCCAAACAAACTGTACAAATCTTCTTTTATGTTGGGGAAAAATAATTAAAAATGCACTTCCTTCATATATTTAGTTTATTTTAAATATCTTTTAGCATATTATTTATTATATCTTCCTATTTCCATATTTGCTTATTTAGAAAATTCGAGATTATGCTGGCAATAGTAACTGTAAGGATACAATGTTTATTGTTCTGACGGATACCTAGCTGGCAAATGGCTGCAATGGACAGGCGCACCACTAGCATAGCACAAGGTAGGGCTTGCTCTCAAAGGTGATCACCAAACAGGAGGGATCATACTTGAAGGAGAGATTGTGCTGTAAATGCCAAAGTGGAAGCACGGGGGCTGCTGAGTTGTGGTACACCCTGTGTGACCCAGAAATATTGTCAGCCACCAGCACTGGAAAGAAATAAAGTTCAGTCCTGTGATGGTTGTTCAATTGCCTGGTCCCATGAATCTACTTTCACATAGCAATCTTCTTCTGCTGCTTCTCTGACCCTCAGTCCCATGAGCCCTCTTTTCTCTTTCACAGTTTCCCTACTGTTTTTTATTGGTGCTGTAATTACTAAGTCCCAGCCAACCTTGTCAGACTATCCAAACAACCTCCTGAAGTGTCCATGTGCTTCTGCTTCCTGGAGCTTCCACTTCCTGCCACACTTAATGGACTTATTTGTGTATCTAAATAAACATAGCTGGCTAGCAAAAAAGTAAAGTGCAGCAATAATAAGCAACAGAAGACTTTCTATCCACAATTCATTCCATTCTTACTGCAGAGCATATGACATTTAACTGTACAGGGTACTTGTTCTCAATCCCTCCCAAGATCTCAGAATTTTTATTAAATTATGTAATTATTGTTTTTTTGATCAAAGATCCAAGAAGCTGGATTTGAGATTCTTGCCCATGAAGAAAGAACTCTTACTGAAGATGAAGCTCTAGATTTTTACCAGCACAAGTCAGCAGAGGTAAGCATCACGAGTGTAATTTAATGTGGGAAAATCTGTTCTGGGCACAGGAGGAATATGCAAACTCCACACAGCTGCTGCCGCATTCTCAGGTCAGGTCAGGTCATTTTGGGGAGCATGCACTGGTACAGCTTGTGGCCAAACCCACCACACAATGAAACTGCTCTGGATCCTGGTTGGCAACCCCCCAGGCAGACACGGGGTCCTGTTCCACCCTCCGGAAATGAACATCTATCTGCCGCAGCCAGGTGTTACATGAGCGTCCCCTAGGCTTGGTCCAGCCACTCGGGTCCTCAACAATGAGGATCCTGCGAGCTGGATTACCCTTGAGGAATCGTGCCACATGGCTGTAGTGCCATAACTGACGCTCCTTTACAAAGCAGGTAATTTGCCTCATTCAGGACTCCATGAGCAACTGCTTATTTGACATAGAGTCAAACCAGCGGTACCCAAGGATTCTTCAAAGAGACACAGTACCAAAGGAGTCCAGTCTTCATCTCAGGTCACTGGGCAGCATCCATTTCTTGCAACATTATACTTAAACAGGCAGCACTAGGACTCTAAAGACTTGGACCCTTGTCCTTTTGCAAATATCTGGAGCGCCACACACCCCTTTCCAGCGACCTCATGACCCCCCATGCTCTCCTAATCTGTCTACTGACTTCATAGGAAGAGTCACCAGAAAAATTAATGTAATTGCCGAGGAAAGTACTGAACCTTTCAACAAGGTCAGCATTCTCTCCGCAGACCGACACACTGCTGATGGCTGTGCACAAGAGGTCATTAAAGGCCCATTACATTCTGATGTGTAAATAATCAATTATCACTTTAAAAGTTTGAAAATCTGTGTTAGTTATTAGATGGGAACAGTATTTAATACAGAATTATTCCTCATTAAATATAATCATATATATGTGACTTGCTAAATCAATAGATAATTTGTAAAGATGTAGTCCCCTTACTTTACTATAGAGTAAAAAAAGCTTAATATGCAAATTAGAGATACCATTTGGCTGAATCATCAAGAACTGTCCCAAACAGTCCATAGTGATATGTTGGTCACCTTAAATTGTTTGACTTTCTTTTCTTTAAACATCCAGCCATATTTTGAGGAGCTGGTGCAGTTCATGTCAAGCGGGCCATCCTACATTTTGATTATCTCACAACCTGAGAGCTCTGATGATGTAATACCAGCATGGCGCGAGTTCATCGGTCCTAAAGACATTGATGTTGCTAAAAGAGAGAAACCTGAAAGGTCAGTTCAAATCTGAATAGTTCATTTTTGTAAAAATGCATCATTCACTGTGAAGACAAAAGTACACTGATGGTTAGGACTCTCCATTTAATCGATTATCAATATACGATAATAATGAATGAATTTAAAACATTTGCGGTGTATATTAAAACGAAATAATAAAAATGCCAAAGTAGAGTGATTGTACTTAATGCTTTATCATAGAACATTTTTCAACTATTTAGATATGCAATAATTTGTTTGTTTCTTCTCATGTGAATAGTTTTTATTCTCAGGGAGTGCAATATTTCACTTGTGTGTGTGATATTGTTACATGAAATACTTCCAACTCAGTGTCTATTACTGTTTAGTAAACTAGGGATTTTTTATGAGACTCAGATATAGAGTATTTCGTATATTTAATTCACTGCTTGTCTGTAGGGCATAGTGAAAAAGAACTTATTGTAGTTTATTTTTTTATATTCTATTTTATTTTACATGCTTTTTTATAGTTGCTCTTCATGTTACTTGTACCTTTGTCTATTTGTACAGTTGTAACATAAGTAATTTCCTTCAGGATTAATATAACGTTTTTCTTATTCTGATTCTGATAATACATTGTACTTTTTTTTCCTTCAAGAAATAGTTGTGTTCTAAGGTGCATCTTTACACTCACTCACTCTTGTTAAATTTTATTTGCTTCTCCATTTGTACCTTTTTAGTTCTATCAAATGCAGGATTTTTCATCTTAAAAAAGTTTGCTACTCTAGTGGAGCCAATCCTTCATAATATCTGAAAATATAAAATCCAATGTCTATCTCTCTGTCTGTATGTCTGTCCGCTTTTCATGAGAGAACTACTGATTTAGATTGTTTTTTCTTTTATAATTTGCTTGAACATTCCGGATGATTTTGAGACTTCTCTCATCGTGCTTTCATAGTTCACTTGCGGTACGGATTTATTTGCGCGAATCTGAGAGAGATGCAGCAGGCTGAGGGGTAGGGGGTTGTCTCTTCCTCACTCACTCGCCAGCCTCGGGGTGTATCTTACATCCGCTTAGCTAGCGAACAATAGAACTACTTAACGGTTTTAGACTAGGTTTTTTTCTAGAATTTGCTTGAACATTGTGGTTGATTGTGCGACTTCTCTCATTGTGCAGAAGAATCATAGTTCATTGCAGAAGAGATAATTCGCTCTAATCCGAGGCAGAGGCTGCAGGCCAAGGGGAGGGGGAAGCATGACGTCAAGAGTAGGGAGCCAGGCAGGGCCCTCCTCACTGTCCTGTTTTACTTCAATGCGGGCAAATTGAATGCTGTGAATTGAAAGATTTGTAAATAAGTATCCTTAATATTTAGTTTGTAGAGCACATTAAATTAAGCATGCTTGAAAACTGAGTACTGGAGTAAGTGTACACTTTTTTCTTTAGTTTTTGCAGTGGTTTTATATTATAATGTAATTAATTCAAAAAAGAGTTCCATAATCTATCTGCAGAACTCATTATATTCAGTTTTAGAGCTGTGGTCCACCAGAACTCATTCTGGAGTCACCAGCTACATGCACAGACAAACCCTGGACTGGATGCCAGTCCAAGTAAATCAGTGCCAATTAAAGATTAAACAAATATTAGATATCTTTTCTTATTATGTTATTTGTTCTCTAGTATGCAACAAATCCAAAAAATACCATAAAATGATAACAGAGTAAGATGGCAAAGTGGTTTTCAAAAGATTAATGGAGCAAAATCAATTCTAGAAATCATGGGAGAAAATATGTCTCTGGCCATTATTTAAATGAGCTAGTAAAAGCGCATCCAAGAACAGGAGACAAAAACTCAACGGAATATTAACCAGAAGTTGTGTGTTGAGCACTGAGACATCAAGGTGATCAGTGCTGGAAAGTCTTATTTAATACACAGAACTGTGCAGTACAAAAAGTACTCCAATACCAGATTTATATTCTGTAGGTAATCCAAACCAAAGTAACTGAGACAGCTGAGGTGAAATGTGAGGAGTGTTTCTTCTAACTCATAATTCTAGCAGCATGTTGTTTTCTGTTGACTTAATGAATTAATATTATAGAACACGAAGTATAGAAATGAAATGAATGAGATAAAGAACTTCATCCTTTGAGAGAGACAAAAAGAGGTAGGGTTAGATGGTGGTGAAGCTCAACAAATTATAACTTGATGTCTTCACTGCAGTTGAGATGTCAGACTCAAAAATACACTATTGGATACATTGCCTCATAGAGAATAAGTGGGTAATTTGATTAGAATAATTATTCAGTTATCAGATTTGTGATGGAGAACTCACCAGAATTAGTTATGGACTGTTGTTATTTAGTTCAAGAAAGTGTTTCTTCAACAAATATCTTACATCACTGAAGCATGTAGTGAGCCAGTCTGTTTTCATATACATACAGTAGGTTAGTTTCAAATGGATCTTAAAATTTCACGTTAAAAACAAAAAAGAAAAGGAAATATAAACATGATATGTTTGCAATATTACAAATTAACAAAAACATTTTTTTTCCTTTTTCTAGTCTTCGTGCTCAGTACGGAACAGAAACCTTTTTTAATGCTGTGCATGGCAGTGATGATCAGGATCAAGCAAGTAGAGAGCTTGCTTTCTTCTTCCCCAACTTTAAAATGGCAAAGAAAAGCAATGAAGAGGTTACAGATGTGCCAGTGGAAAGGACGCTAGCTCTGATCAGGCCTGATATTCTTAAGGAAAGAAAAGGTTTGATAGTGCTATATTAATGTAAAGAATTATTATTATTAAAGAATTATAATGGTCTGCGGTGGGTTGGCACCCTGCCCAGGATTGTTTCCTGCCTTGTGCCCTGTGTTGGCTGGGATTGGCTCCAGCAGACCCCCGTGACCCTGTGTTCGGATTCAGCGGGTTGGATAATGGATGGATGGATGGAATTATAATGGTGCCAATATGTGGGCATCTTATTTATAATATAGTAATAATTGTAGTAGTATAATTAAAAGTACCAAAAGTCTAGCATCAAGAAAAAGTCATGTCATTTTCTAACCAGCTTAATCCAGACCATGGTTGTGAGGGGCTTGGGTTGAGGGGCTTGAGCCAGTATGGGGCGCAAGGCAGGAACAAACCCTGGATAGGATGCCAGTTCATCGCAGTGCGAACACAAGCGCACACACACTCTCATACACCAAACACACACTAGGGCCAATGTACCTTCACCAATTCAACTAACCTGCATGTCTGTAGGTGGAAACCCACACAGACACAGGGAGAACATGCAAACGCAAGACCTGGTCTCCTTAGTGTGAGGTAGCAGCACTACCACTGTAGTATTGTGTTGCCCTCAAGACAAAGTACTTACTTTAAATAGCAGTGGAAAGAGGAAATTTGACGTTTAAAACAACAAATGAAAACCGGTCATTCAATCAAGCTCAGTTCTGTTGTAACCGTTCAGTGCATTTAAAGATTTTATGAACATTTCTATTGTTGGTAGACTTGTTTTCCTCACTTTTAGTGTAGCTCCGTAGTCTCTCTTCTTGTCTTTGTCATTTACTGTTTCTTCATGTTTCCTTACATTATATAGCACCAGGTAATTTCCATAAACTCTTCAATTCAATATCAGGCTGTCTCTTTTAAAAGTCAGAATGGCCTTTATCACTTCTTCCATGCACATGTCATCATCCAGGCTTTTACTGTGATACAGCAGAGAATATTAATATATTATAAATAGGATGTTTTAGTAACATAATGTATTAGCATTAAAAACCTTGATAGAAATGGTAAAAAAATTATGGTTATACACAAAAAAGATGATTCCATAAGTAACCACCCCTTATCATGTGTAATGAACAGGCTCTGGTGGAAACAGTGGTTTTTAGACAACACATACAGTTACATATTCACTGGGCTTCTTTTACACATTTAATGCATCTTAATTTAATTCAGTTTAAGTAAACACATATTGAAACCTCTTACAGCTAGCAGAATTCCTAAAACTATTCCAAAAAGAAAGAAACTGTCAAACCAAAATATCATGAAAGGTTACAAAAAGTACCAGTTGGGAAAGTGTATGGTGAAATTGCCAAGGGAAGTAAAAATGGCAAAACAAATAAAATATTAAAAAGCCTAAATTAGTGTAAGCCATCTTAATTCAGGGTGTTCATAAGAAATGTAATGATTTATTTCATGAGGCAGTAGTACATAATAAACAAGAATAGTTGTGTCAAATATTGAAATGTGTGATTTAAATGTCTAACAACTCAATATTATAATAAAAAAAAAACATTCATCATCACTGTCCTTGAAATAGTCTAAAACAATACCCCACATGCTTGTGTTAATCTACTGGGAGTGTCTTCTAGAGCAGGGGTGGGCAAAGTCATTCCTGGAGGACCGCAGTGGCTGCGGGTTTTTGTTCCAACGCAGTTGCTTAATTAGAAAACAATCCTTGCCAATAATTACATTTCATGGCTTGTTAGTGCTTAAACTCTGGTATGTCAAGTCATTCTCATATCCTAGATTTTTTTTTCCAGTCTAAGGATATCATCCAAATACTTTGAAGTGTAAAACGGATGGGTAATTCTCAATCCTTCACTTTTTTCTCTTCTTTTTCCTTCCAAGTATTTAATTAAACCAAATAGTGCACGATAAATACACACAGGTGTAAAGGGTAACAAGCAAAATGGATAACTGCTGGTTTCTTTTGTCATTTGCATCTTATTGCTAATAAGGAGCAATTAAAAACAGAGAATGCAGCTGTTTAAGACTTAAATAAGCAACAAGGGTTCAAAATCTTAATGAGGGAGATAACTAAAATGAAGCAGAAGATGTTTCTAGAGCAATAAGTGCTTCTTATTAAGCAATTGGGTTGGAACAAAAACCTGCAGCCACTGTGGCCTCCAGGAATGACTTTGCCCACCCCTGTTCTAGAGGGTTAGGACCACTAGTCTTCTTCTTTTTCTTTTTCCTCTTCATCTTATCCCACTTCTTTGTAGCCTCAATGTTTTTTAGGCTTTCGGTGTGATTTTTTACGGCTGGGTCATGTTCCTGACACCAACCCTCCTCATTTATTCCGGACTAGGGACCAGCTCCAAAATTGGGTTGGCTAGGACCACTAGTAAAGAGTCAAATTTCAAAATCATTACCATGTTCATGATCAGAAACCTTGAAATGGCATAAAACAATACTCCACATACCAAAATTATCCATTACAATTTTTTCCAAGTTTTGTAATAAGTAGGAACCTCCCCTCATATACCATTAGCGGGTGAACCCTTGGAGTCAGTTAATGTAGCATATGCAATTTCAAGTTCTTCTGAACATTTTTGCTAAAGACACCTATTGACTTACTCCTTATCATAAGGGTGTAATTTCATGCACATATTATGGTCCAAAAATGGCCTAAAAGTGATGTTTTTTCAGGTCCAGATGACCAAAGTTAGGGGAGAATCCCAAAAAGCAAAGACATCTTACTTAAGTAGACATCAGGTCAACTTGAGTGGTATATCATATGTGTGCTTTTTCTTATATTGGAGAGTCAGGAAATACTGGACAAAAAATCTAAAGTGATTCCAAAGAGTATATAAGTATTTCTAATGAACACAAACATCTAATATAAAGAAACTGAGAAAATGTGGTGGAGCAGTGAATTTGTGTAGAGCAGAGACTATGATAAAACTAAATACTGTAAAATCCATCAAAAAGGAAAAATGCAACTCTAAAAGAATTAGGAAGGTATCTCATATGGTGTACTGAAACAAAGTGACAATAAAGATCTTAGAGAGAAATAGACCAGGAGATGAATTTGTGATTCAGAAACTAGCCAAGGTTAGACAGAATCTAGACACTGAATCCAGAACACTAAGGAAGGTTGTAGTGAAAGGAACATAACAAAAAGGTTACAATTGTAAACACAAAACCATGAAGCTATATACAAGTTTTTAGGAATATCTATAGACAGTCTTTTTGTTTATTTATTTATTTTATTTGAAGACAATAATGTTGCATACAATCAAGTCAAACGTCTACAACAAATTATTTCATAGTAAAACCAGAAATAAGAAGAAAAGAAAGAAAAGCATTAGAAAGTTGAAAAAAAAGCAGGAACCAGAAAAAAAACCAAAATCTAACAAAGCAGAATTCAACCCCCACAAATCATGGACAATCTAAAAGTACTGACCTTTATATTGTCATGACAAGCATAGCAACCAAGGTAGAAGGAGTACACAAAACTCCACAAAATGGCGGCTCCCACAAAAAACAAAATAAGCCATGAAAAATGATAAACTTAATCAAAATGAATACTGAAAGTAAAGAACACTGAAAGAGTTTCTTCAAACCAAGAAATATGGAAAGAAATAAAACCTCTCACAAAAATATGCTGAGGAAAACCAAAAAAAAAAGAAAAAATCCAAACATAATTATAAAACATATGGCACCAGTCAATCACAGGGCACACTCATGCATATGGTCCAGTTAAAAGTCACCAGTCAACTTAACATGCATGCCTTTGGAATGTGGCAGGTAAAGCAGATTACACAAAGAAGGTTCACACAGACATAGGGAGAATGTAGAAACTGCAAGATCTGAACCCTAAACAGAACTCTGATGCCATTCATATTAGAACATTAGAACACTCTATAACAGGCCATTCAGCCCAACAAAGCTCGCCAGTCCTGTCCACTTATATCTTCCAAAATAACATCAAGTCGAGTTTTGAAAGTCCCTAAAGTCTTACTGTCTACCACACTACTTGGTAGCTTATTCCAAGTGTCTATCGTTCTTTGTGTAAAGAAAATCTTCCTAATTTACCCTTAACAAGTTTCCAACTGTGTCCCTGTGTTCTTGATGAACTCATTTTAAAATAACAGTCTCAATCCACTGTACTAATTCCCTTCAGAATTTTAAACACTTCAATCATGTCAACACTTAATCTTCTTTTCCTTAAACTGTATAGGCTCAGCTCTTTTAATCTTTCCTCATAATTCAACCCCTGTAGTCCTAGAATCAGCCTAGTAGTTCTTCTCTGGACCTTTTCTAGTGCTCCTATGTCCTTTTTGTAGCCTGGAGACCAAAACTGCACACAGTACTCAAGATAAGGCCTCACCAGTGCATTATAAAAGTTGAGCATAACCTCCTTGGACTTGTACTCCACACACCGTGCTATATAACCTAACATTATCCTTCTTAATGGCTTCTGAACACTGTCGGGAAGTCGATACCTTAGAGTCCACTATGACTCCTAAATCCTTCTCATAAGGTGTACTCTCGATTTTCCGCCCGACCATTGTGTATTCAAACCTAACATTTTTACTTCCTATGTGTAATACTTTACATTAACTGACATTAAATTTCATCTGCCACAAATCTGCCCAAGCCTGTATGCTATCCAAGTCCTTCTGTAATGATATAACGGATGCCAAATTATCTGCTAATCCACCTATCTTGGTATCATCTGCAAACTTAACCATATGCTCCACTTTGATTGTATCCTTTTGTTGCCTCCTCATAGAATTCCAGCATGTTAGTAAAACACAACTTCCCTCTTCCGATCCCATGCTGACTGTTCAGAATAACTCCTGTCCTTGCCAGGTGTTGCTCAATCTTATCCTTAATAATTCCTTCCATTAATTTTCCTGTGATTCATGTTAAGCTTACTGGCCTATCGTTGCTTGGATCTGCCCTATCACCCTTTTTATATAATGGGATGATATTTGCCATTTTCCAGTCCTTCGGAATCTCTCCAGTGCGCAGTGACTTCCTAAAAATATATGTTAAGGGTTTATATATGTACTCACTAGCCTCCTTAAGAACTTGAGGATAAATATTATCTGGTCCTGGTGATTTGTTTGACTTCATCTTATTTAATCTGAGCAGCGCTTCTCCCTCTACAATTTCCAAATCCCTAACATAGTTAAGGAATTGGCATATTTTGCTTGTACAAATTGCCCAACTTAACCTAAAAGTAAGATTTCAAAGACTCAAGAAATAGTTTTTTTTTGTTTTCTTGTTTGTTATGATTTCATTACATTTTTTTATGAATTACTTATATTCCATTCATAGTATTAGATTTCACATAGTACTGCACAGATTAAAACACAACAAAAGCATAGTTTTATATCCTTTATTTTTATATTTATTGTGTGTAAGGCCACATGTCTGACAGTTTAAAGTAAGTGTTTATAGAGTAACAAAAACTGTTTTGATTTGGCTTTCATTTGAAATAATTTAACAGTTAAATCAAAGACATTTTCAAGTCTGTTCAGCAAGACCTAAAATGCCCTATGGCTCTATCTGTAATTGCAGTACATCAAAGATATTAATTAAACCTACTTGTTACTGAATTTTAAAGCAATTACTAAACTTGCAAGTGTTTCCTGATTATCACATGTTGAGCAAGTGTTAAATATGTTATTTGTTGATAGAGAACGTGACTGATAAAGAATCTATCAGTTTGACAGCCATTTTTCAGGGTTTACCCAGGTGGACAACTTGTCCCCTCAATGTGGATCTCCTAAATGGAAATGGCAATTGAGACACAATAACTACACAAAATGCACTGAAGATGAAGCAGTAATAAGCAAATAAGTTTATAATGAAATTTAAAATTGACATATTAAAATGGTGGAAAAACACATTCTATCCAGAAGTTATGTTGTAACATTTAAGGATATTTGGTTAAGAAAGTTCTCTGATAGTGCTCCTTACACTTGTGATGAAGATGTCCGATAAGCAGGCCAAGGTGTCATGCAGAGGCTTTGAGACATGGCCAGCAGCTTAGCCCTCATCCTGCTCTCTGCTACTCCCTCTAGACATGCCATTTCAAGTCTGTTGGCATCTTCTTCCTTCATGCTACCATCGTAACCTGCTACTATATCAAAGTGGACAGTTACAAACAAATTGGCAGAACATATGCAGAATGTTAAGCGGAAGTACCTTTAGCAGCCTCTGTGAATATATTCGACTCTGGCCTTTTATTTAAACAGCTTCTACATTTACAGATCAATCCATATTTCTGTCCAGATGCAACCCCACGCAATGATAAATCGGAAGCACCCCTGTTTCTACTCCCTGAATGGTAAATGGAATTAATGAAGCCTTTGACTTCATGAAGTGCACCAGCATCTCTTTGGTTTTGCTAATGCTCAGCTGCAGATTGTCCAACCTCCATGTATATGCATTTCATTTTTGTGTTAATGATAAAAAAATGACTGCAAAAAATTAGAATGGAATGAAAAATCATTATGTTCTATAACATTTAATACATAGCTGAAAGCTGTTTTTTAATGGCCCTGACCCAGTTGAATGTTACTGTTATTTCTAAGTATGCATAGCAAATTCAACATTTAGTGTACAAATTCAGTCTCATTTTCTGAATGCAGAACACTTTATAATAAAGCTTATTCTCAAAGTGGTTTTTATTGTGCAGAGGAGATTCTGGAAAAGATTCGAGAGGAAGGATTCAGCATTGCCATGCAGAAGCAGGTGATGCTTACAGAACACCAAGTCCGTGAATTTTACAGGGACCATGTTAATGAAGACTACTTTCCTGCATTGCTACAAAGCATGATGAGGTAAATCCAATCCTAGAAATATCAGCTTTCTAAAAACAGATAACGCAAGTCTATTAAACATCTAGAATGTAGAAATGTACTTCTAGTGGTTTATTCCTTATTCTCTACTGCACTGTAGCTGCTTGTCCAAAATGCAGAAGGAAATGTATTTTATACATTTTCATACTACTGAGCTGATGCTATGTTCTCATTGGACAAGTAATTAAACAAAATTACACCTTTACCTTAGTCTTAGTCATGGAAAAAATGTAACTAGCACACATATTCAGCAATAGTTGCTTTACATGAGAGTTTTTACTTCAAAATGTGTGGTGCTGGTTCTCTCTAAGTCTTGTGAGAATATTGTCTTCAGCAGAGATTAAATGACGTTAAGGTCTTATTGACAAATGATGCAGAATTCTGAGTGTTGTGTCAGGATCTGATTGTGAATCTAAAATGGAGTGTTTAGATGAAACACTCAGTTTAGCAAATGATATACATTTCCAATTCCACCTATAGCCTGTAAAGCAGGATGCGGATTGATGGACATCCCTGCCATGTTGGTTAGTGCTATGTTTCCTGGCTGAGAAGCCATCTTAGTGGAAGGTCACAGGGAAGACTACCTTTTGGAGCCAATACCCTGCATGGCAGCATTGCTCCGTTATGGCCCCCATTTGGATGCCTATAGGGCTTCACGGGAGTTGTAGTACTCGTGGGCAGCCCTATTGGTGTCCTTGGGTGCCACTAGAAGGAGCTGCTGAGTGCAGACTCCCTTGTCAGAAGGAAGTTCTGTTTGTCCCAAAAGTGCTTCCTGGGCCTGGGTTAAAAAAAAGAGTGCTCCACCATGCCCAGGTGAGTCAGAGATGGGCAAGCTCACCTGAGAGAAGTGGAAGAGAAGTAAAAGAAAGAAAAGAATTTGTATTGTGTATTGTGCATTCTCTGGTCTGGAAGTAGAAAAGCCTGCTTGAAGGTATTGGTAACAAATAAAAATAATTCTTTTGAACATGGAACTGTACGTTTGTGGTTTATGGGGGTCATTGACCCCCGTTAGTGGCCACAAGCCTCAAACTGTGGGAGAGTGACCAAAAACATAATAAGATGTTCAATACAACATTTTGAAATGAAGTTCCTCTACAAGATTGATTGGCTTATTGAACATGACTGTAAGAGGAACAATTTTGGAAGATACTGTAACAGAGGCACAACACTTTCAGTTTCACAGGAGCTATTTTAGGTTGTTTTCACATCCAATTACAATTCTCCTTGAATTTCTTCTGCTTGACACGTGCCGGGGGTGGTTAACCTGAAGAAATACTAATAGATATAGGACACTATAATAAAACCATGCCATACCTATCAGCTGGTCCAAAAAATTTCTGGAATCTTCTGAGAGAGCCTTGAGGTCTTTGTTGAAAAGATAAGGAAAGGATCAATTCTGAAAGAGAACATCTTAATTTGGCTTATTACGATAGTACAAATTTGGCTTAGTACTATTTTCAGAATGGTCTAAATCAGTGGGCCTGTGTGTGTGTTTTTCATTTAGTGGCCCAGTTCTCGCCGTTGCTCTGGTTAAGAAGGGAGCAGTCGATCACTGGAAAAGACTCCTGGGACCCAAAAGTATTGATCAGGCCAGGGAGGCAGCACCAGAAAGGTCAGCCTTCTAAATATAAGTATACTTCAAAACTGTTTTATTGGAATTTTGTGTTTAATTTTGCTAGAGTAATGTTATGGCAGACCAATTTTAAGTATGTCTTTTTTGTCCTTGTATTGTCAATTTTTGTCTTTTCAGTTTGAGGGCACAGTTTGCAGTAGACAGGACTCCAATAAACCAACTACATGGGAGTGCAACCAGTGAAGAGGCTGCAAAAGAATTGAACTTCTTCTTTCCCCAAGAACAAACTCTTGCAGTGATTAAGCCTGATGCAATGGAGAAACATAAAGGTAATATAAGCAGTTTGCATGTCACAATGGTAATTTACTAAGAAATAACCCAGATGCAAACGATACTAAAAATCTGGGGATTTGTGAGCAGTCTCAATGGTGAGTCAAGGATCTGCATTTCTAAAAACTGTTGTCTGAATTTAAAAATATTTCTGAAACGTGATTATACTTGATGCAGTGCTACTTTTCCAAGGACCTTTCACCATAGGATTTTTATTTATTTGCTTCCTAAACAGAAATAAACCAACATTTTCATTTTTTTAAAGTGAACCCCTCTCTATTTCTATCGCGTTGCTTAAAAAATAGTTATCAGCTAACACTTCTGTAATTTCTGTTAAATATGTATCATTGAAAAAAATCAGCAGTGTACTTTTATACATTTATACAACACACACATTTTCGACTGACACTATTAAAAGATATTTTTCTTTTAATGTTGTTAAAAGTTGGTATGCCATGGCTGTTATGCGCCTCATTTTATGAATTTATTTATAAATACTAAAGTGACAATAAGCTGGATCAGACTGCAATGAAAGGACAGCATAAGGTCCTTGTCCGGTGTCCGGTTTATATAGTCTGAGTTTATAGAGGAGAAATAATGGCTGATTGCATTTAGAGTATATATTTTTGTATTACTATTCCAATTAAGATTACTATCTTGTATAGTTCCCAAGCATTTATATTCAGTCACTCTTTCTTCCTCCTCCACCAGAACAATGATGGGCGAATATGCAGAGTTCTGTTTCTTAAAGTCAAATATTTTATTAATCTTTTTGACTAATAAACATAGTTCTTATTGTACCAATATACTAAGCAGCCCACTTATCATGATTTTGCTAGACCTAAAATATATGCTGCATACTGTATGTATCAAAGTGCCAGGAGTGCCAATTCTTGTTGTTGGTGTTTTCATTCATACTGGCAATGCCTCTTGTTGCTGCAGAAAAGTAAAGTTAGCACTTGCAGTCCTCTTCTGGAGAAAAAATAAACTTCATATATTCCCATATACAGAGGACTAGCTGCTGCATGCATCCACATTAAAAATGTCTCAATGACAGAAAAAATTGATGGTATGGACATTTTGCTCACTCCAAATGATTATCAGATAAAATAAATCCTTGCAATTCTTTTACATTAAATAAACAATTTAAGTACCTCCAAGCCATGAAAGTCAGAGGATATAGGTACTGAACGCAGGCTAAACAATTCACATACTACTGTCTTATACTTAGAAGAAATGCGTTGCTATGGCACTTTGTTTCCATTATGTTCATGATTAGGTTTTGCAGAATTCATTTGGTATTTTGTACATCTCAGATTCTATTTTATTTGGTTTTCTATAGTCCCCATTTTGAGAGCTGTCATTGACGCCATTTCTCGTATTGCTAGGGGTGTGGCATCTAGCGTTATGACCCATGGGAAATTAGCATGATGTGATAAAAGGTTGGCTGTGGGTTCCTTTACCATCTGTGGATATAAACCTCCTTAAAAAAATTCAAAGAAACCTATTGTTATTGTGCTTCTTATGAGTTTCGTTTGGTTTGACCTCTTTGATTTTTTTTTTTATTCTTGTCTCTCATTAGCATTTGGTAGCTAGTTTTATTTTTATTTGTTTTGTTTTTCATTTTTTACAAGCTTCTACCGGTTTAGCTCAGTAAATTAATCATTTGTCCGTTTCTTGGCAGAAGACATCGTACTCCCTTTTGATAACACTAGAGTACACGTGTCATCTACAACATTATGTAAAAATGTAATAGGAGTAACACCTCCATTTGACACAAAGACTACAAATTTTATTAAAACTGTGACAAGTGATGGCCAGAAATAAATCACACAGAGCAAGAAATAACTCTTCAAATGAACAACATATCAGTAATGATTTTAAAAGGCGGTGTATAAGCCCTAACTGGAATGTGTGAGAAGATCGAGGATCCAGAAATGCATAGAAATTACTGTACTTTGAACTACATTGTTACATAAAGTTAAAAAAACTCCAACTACATTAGAACAGTGAAATATGTAAATCAACAAGGCAGCAATATGCTATATCAAGTACCACCACTTACATAAAGTCGGTGCCTACAAATAACATTCAGCTTAAAACGATAACACATTACGGAACTTTTAATCATGGGACATGTTGGACTTGTTGACCACAGTTGCTGATCTTGTCACCAGGCCATGTCAATTTATATTGCTGAATATCAATGGGCATGTCAAATTTAATGACCGCGTGCTGACCTTCCAGCACAGTCGTGCTCACCTTTTTAGTAACAGCCAGTAGTCTACTGCCTGACAAAGCTGGAGTCGTATGAAAAGTAACAGGTATGGTGAGTTCAGACGCAATCTTTGTTCTTTTTTCTTTTTCCATTCTGTCATGGTATGTAGAATGTGAGACATCGGACAGCTGAGCTACTCATATTTATGAGATCCAAAACACCTGCATTCTTTATTTCTCGTCACTGCATTCTATGCATTGTACTTCCTGACGAGCATCATTGGTTGTCAGCTCTTATGCACAGGGAGTCTGCCGCTACGACTAAAGACAAAATCAAGCCTGTTTTATTTTATTCGAGTGTTACACTGAGACACTGGGAGTGACATTATGTGATGGGAGCATGCAGCTGGTTGCCTTTGACTTGCCAAAATTATACAAATGAAGGCTACAACTGAAAATTGCTGGAAATATTGCGTAATGTGATGTCAGTAACTCATTGGTGGTAACAATATGGTGAGGTGGACATAAATACATGTTGAAACTGAATCACAAACATGTACCAGCTATGCAGCTTGGTTTAAAATTTACAAAATGCTTAATTAAATGTCCCATATCTGTGTTTTTTTTTTAAATCAGATGACATTATTGAAAGTGTAAAGAACCAGGGATTCTTAATAACACAAATGAAGGAAACGGTTCTCTCCAGAGAAATGGCTGAAGAATTCTACAAGGAACACAAAGGAAAACCTTTCTTCGAGCAGCTGGTTGACTACATGTGTCGGTGAGTTAAAAAAACAATGCTATCAATATAATGAATTTTGGAGATCACTTTACAAATTAATAATCATTACATTGTTAGTAATGTGTTGTTAGAAAACTTTTATTTTTCAGAGTAAAATATACAATATGGAATAGAAGCAGAATTTAATAAATATGTAGTATTGATAGAATTTGAAAAATTATGGTAATGTAAAAATATCTGAATTAATGCCTCATAAGAATTTGATCATATTCTACCATGACATCATTAAAAGACACAACCATTATGTACAATTTACATGATACTACTACTAATTATAAATTCTTGCACTGTATAAGCATTATTTCAGATATTTATATTGTTACCACCATAAAGTCTTTAGTCCAGTAACTTTTGGTATCATCTAAGGCTAGTCCTGGTGGCATACAGTACACAGGATTTATTGTATTTAAAATCTTGGCAGCTGTTTATTAAGTCACTTCCTGTTCATTATGTAGGCTTATTCAGTCATTAAATACAATGTCTTCTGCCTGTTACCCAATACTACCTATAAGGATTTCATGAGTTCTTCTTCCTCAATGATATTAATACGAGGGGCTGTCCTACAGCCAAAGATATTTTTGAAATATTGAAAAATCACTTTATGATCTATAAATTAAGTATTCAAAAAAACCTTTGGATTTTTTTGTATTCCAGCATGAATGATTCCTAACATGAAATGTTGTATGTATGTAAATCATAATAATAAAGACATACTGAAGAATCTAATACCGCTCACAAAATTTTATGTCGGCATGTCTTCATTGAATAGTTTAAATATAAAAAGTTAAGGATGCAAAA
The DNA here is from genome assembly GCF_900747795.2 of Erpetoichthys calabaricus. Taxonomy (NCBI): domain Eukaryota; kingdom Metazoa; phylum Chordata; class Cladistia; order Polypteriformes; family Polypteridae; genus Erpetoichthys; species Erpetoichthys calabaricus. The sequence continues at coordinate 139,754,157 of NC_041401.2, read as the reverse complement.
AACATCCTTTACATCTAGTTACTGGTTAAACCTCCCTTATCAGAAATTACCAACCAAATGCTTTCTGCTGATTAGACCTGTACAGTGTTTAGGTAGTATCTTGGCCAGTTTAATTTTTAAATAAAATAAAATATTTTACTGTCTAGTCCATTTACATTTTTGGGATGTATTAGATTAAAGCTTCTGACATATCAAGCCAAGATATTTGAATAGGACTGAAGTCAGCACTCTGAATTTGGCTGTTCTAAATTGTTGATTTTCTTTTGATGTAGGATCTCAGTCACTGATTAACCCCTGCATTTGGAGCTATGGTTATATGCCCAAACTAATTTTGTGCTTCATATCACAGGCTGACGCCATGATAACTCTCCTGTAAAATTGCAAGCTATCACCACTATGCATGCTAAGTTGGAATGAGGCCTTGGAGCTGGCATGCACTATTTTCTTTTCTTAATGTAACACTCAACACTTTTACTAGAAAGTAAGTCTGTACACATCTGTCAATTTTGTGGAATTTTCAGGTTATGTGTACACACTTGAGATGGTCCACAATGTAACCAACCTAGAACGCCATTTTTATTCAATGGACTCTTGAATATTATAAAGTGTTATGATGTGCCTGAAAGTCACTGACATTTACCCATGGGTTCTTTTTCCTCTTTTTGAACATTTTACAGCATGGTTTTGTATTGATCCTTTCAGTTTGGCCAGCCAAACAGCTCTTCTTCTAAGATCCTCCGAAATCCCTTTTGATCAGGCCATGTCCTATTCCAGTAGATCTCTATTGTGAGGAAGAGGACACCAAAATTGTTAAGCACACACGTGATTGTATTTTAATTGATTAGAATGTCACCAATATTTAACCTCTTAATTAGATGTTCAGAAAGTTGACCAGCTTTCACACTGAAAGCTTAAACATTATCTCTTGTTATCTTTAAAGGAGAATTTTAAAGCTATAATTCGATTGAATGGGGTGAGACCCATTAAGAACAATATGTGAATATACTACTCTCAGATCATTAACTAGATTAAGCAGTTTTGATATGTTTTGTTAATAATATAGCAATGATGTATAGTGTGATTTACAGTAATTTTGAATTCTAAATCTATTATTTTTTTAAACTGAAGCAGCTTCTAATTTCATTGTGCAATCATATTCTTTGGCTTATCATGTGTCCTTAAAGCATTCATCATACATAATATACATGAATGACTAAATTTCCATGAAGAAAAGCATTGCCTACCATCACCTTTTGAAATCTGGCTTGGCTTTAAATCATTTTTGATTTGTACATTTATCATGTGATTCATTCCCACAAGGACAGCAGACAAAATACAGAGATTTCTGTTAACTGTTAGTCTTTCATCAACATGCATTCACAATATGTACTATTGGATTTTTTTTGTATTTTACCTTCTTGCTATCTTTATTAGGTTTCAGAGCTTTCACTGAGGTGAGTTTTTCATTATTGTTTTGCAAATATTTCTTTACAGTCTATCAACAGCTACCTGCTATAATTTCACTATATTTGGGACATGGTAGATTTCTGTTAAATAAAACAATACAGATAACAATTAGAAGTGATGATCACTTATTTGTTGTGTTTGTTACACTCTCTTCAACAACTCAGTTTCATAGAAGGTTTCAGGCATTTAGTGTGATGCATACAGTATACTAGAAATTCCATAGTCCAAAGTGTCTTTGTTTTAAAAGTTATAGTGAAATTTGAAGCAAAAACAATTAACACAATATCAAAAGAAAAATTGATAACATACACACAAAAAGGAAAACTTGTCTATGATGTTTCTTTCGGTAGGGCAGACTGACATTACCAATATACTTTGAAAACAAGTCCTTGGCTTAAAAAGCTGCTGCCTGAAACTCTTAATGTCATTCCTTGTTCACTGGGCCTCTCTTTTGAATGCAGCCTCTGTGCCTTATCTAATAAACTGATCAGTCACTAAGTGACACTCCAGAGTTATTGTGTTACCAGCTAAATATTTAGCTCAAACAACGGGTCATAACTCAGTGATTAGCAATATTGATGCACAAAACTTCGCTCCAATAATCAACCAAAAAAGGATGGGCCTATGTACACCCAAGATATTTATGGCAAAATGACTATTCTTTCCTATAAAAACCCTTGCACAACCCAGATCAAGGATGGAGCAATCCATTTTACTCCAAAAGGTATACTGGTTCAGGACTCACAGGGTGGAAGACTTGTCTGTATTGGAGTTGAAAGAGGGAACCATAAGTCCAAACCTTGCTAAAGAAAGCAAGTGCACAAGCACATAGAGAGAGAGACTTGCATAAAAGCACATTTGTCTTGCTAATGACTGGTGCTGACTGATCACCAGCTGTCCCAGCAGGTGTACTTTTGGTAGAAACCCAGGACACTGCATGCAAAAAACTCATAGAGGAAACTGCAGTACCGCCCACATCCAGAAGGTGCAACCAAGGTGATGAGGGAGAAGAACTTCTGAACAAACAAAGAAATGCATGCTGAAGATCTTACCACATGCCTGAGAAAAGGAACAGCAAACCATAAGTACACCTACTATCATTATGAGATCTATTAATTGTAACTTAATTGTTAGGATAAGCCAGCTAATGTGCTATGGTACTGGTGTCACTGTGACTGAAAAGTAGTAACTTTTGTGAGGAATAAGTCTTTATCTGTTAGAAGTTTTTCAAATTCCATTAGCAAAGTTCAGTGCAGCATCTCTCTCTCTCTCTCTCTCTCTCTCTCTCACACACACACACACACACACACACACACACACACACACACACACACACACACACACACACACACATACACATAGCAACCCAATGTAGATTAGCAGTTACCAAATGAGTGACATGGCACAAACAATAGAAGCTTCATAACTAGCTAAATAACGTAGCTACCTAAAAGATCAGAATTCATAAGTTATATGCCTTTTTCTTTTTTAATATTTTTATTTACTTTATTTGAAGCAAATAGCATTCCCTACAATCAAGTCAAACTTAACAAACCAAAATTCAGACAAATAAAAAAAGACAAATAGAGGAGTGCCAACAACAAGATTCAATATTTAAAAGCAGCAAAGGAGGAAGAGTATCCTTTTCCACAATATAGATGCTTATTCTAAAATATTATTGATTAGATCCTGCCAAATTTTTAAAAAGTTTTGAACAGATCCTATAAGTGAGAATTAGATTTTTTCTAATTTCAAATGGTATAAGTACATCAGTTACCCACTGACTTAAAAGTGGTGGGGTTAGGATTCTTTCAGTTAAGTAAGATAAGTCTATGTGCTAGTAGTGAGGTAAAGGCAATTACAGTTTGTCCTTCTCCACTTTAAACACAGATGGGAGTACACCAAACACAGCTCTTAATGGTTTAGGAGAGATTATGATACCAAGGCTGTCTGACAGGCATTCAAAGATTTTTGTCCAAAATTGTTAATTTGGTGCATGCCCAAAACATGTGGCCCAGTGAGGCTGGAGCTCCATTGCAACGTTTGTAGGTTTAATCTTGTCCTGGATACATTTTTGACAATTTTATATGAGATAAATGTTCTTGATTAAAGATTTTAAGTTGAATGATTGAATGCTTTGTGCATACGGAGCTGGAATCTATTCTATGCATGGCTAACTTCCTGTACTTTTCTGAAAATGTTAAGTGAAAGATCCTTTCTCCACTGTATTATGGCATCTTTGAAAGAAAGGGACTATAAAATGTTTTTATGTATTATGAAGATGTTGTCTAAGACTTCAAGACTGATCAATATTTCTTCTGGAATAGAAATAGGTGGGAGGTGAGAAAGATTGGACAGTTTCCTTTTAACAAAGTTTGTAATTTGAAAGCTGTGGAAAAATTGAATTGATGGGAAGTTAAATTTGAAGTGTAATTGTTCATAGGATGCAAAGACATTATCTGTATACAATTCTCAACATGTTTTAATCTTTAAATACTATGTAGGTTTGAGAGGAACAAAATAAGGTGGTTATCATGTAGAGGTGCAATTCATAAAAGCTTTTCTGTTTTAAACTGCTTCCTAAATTGGTACCATATTCTGAGTGATTGAAGGACAATTGGATTATTAGTATATTGACAATAATGTGTATTTATTGGGTCATAAAACAAGGGATATAAAGAAGTACTGAAAGACTTTAATTCTATTGCAGACCAGGCTTGTGTATATTCATCAATCTGTGTTAATGTGTCCAGCTCTTTATGGCTTGTATATTAGCCACCCAGTAATAAAATTGAAAGTTAGGTAGTGCCATGCCCCCTGCTGCTTTAGGTCATTGTAGAGTTGCCCTTTGGATGTATGACTGTTTTGAATTCCACATAAATGAGGTTATGATTGAATCTAATTTCTTAAAGAATGCTTTGTTAATGTATATGGGGATGCTTTGAAATAGAAAAATAAGCTTGGGGAGAATGTTCATCTTGACAGTGTTGATTCTCCCAGCTAATGCAAGGTGGAGGGTAGACCATCTATTCATGTCTTATTTATTTTCCATGCAGACAGCAAAAGTTTGTTCCAAAAGAGCTTTATATTTATTTGTGATGTTTACCCCTAGACATTTAAACTGATCTGCTAAGATACATGGGAAGGTTTTCAGTCTAATATTTTGTGCTAGAGAGTTCACAAAAAAAAGCACACCTTTATTCAAATTGATTTTGAGTCCAGATTGCATTTGAAATTCTGCTAGAGCATTTAGGACTGCTGGTACGGACATTTGTGGGTCTGATATATACAGTACCATATAATCTGCATATGATATAATGAAGAGACCTGGAGTATTCTAGATCTATCCTGGTAATTTCGTCGATTAACTCTGATTCTTTCTTTGTTTCCAGTTTAATTTTGTGGGAAAGATATGAAGTAATATGTCCTCTTAAAATGCATTCAGAGTTTCCCCATAGTACAATACAATACAATTTATTTTTGTATAGCCCAAAATCACACAAGAAGTGCCGCGATGGGCTTTAACAGGCCCTGCCTCTTGACAGCCCCCCAGCCTTGACTCTCTAAGAAGACAGGGAAAAACTCCCAAAAAAAAATCTTATAGGGAAAAATGGGAGAAACCTTGGGAAAGGCAGTTTAAAGAGAGACCCCTTTCCAGGTAGGTTGGGTGTGCAGTGGGTGTCAAAAAGATGGGGGTCAATACAATACAATACAATACACAGAACAAATCCTCAATACAGTATAAAAATAAAAATTTTAGAAGTACGGAGCAGAATTTAACAGTAAATGATATCACATAAGAAGATTTGGATATATTTAGAGTCCTGGAGTCCTCATCCATCAAGCTGCCTCCCCCATTTGGCCATTCCATGGCTGAAACAGCGCTGGGCCAGCCAATCCGATGAAAGGACCCCTCCTTCCCATGATTCATGCGATCCTCCATCAGGGATGACTTTACCTTAGGCAGGCAAAACAACTTGACAGGTGGGCCGTGGCACAAAGTGCCACATTTGAGTACCGAGAAGAGAAACAAAATAGGTGAGGGTTAATATCCAATCATAACTATCATGTTACTTATGTTTTAGTGCTAATGGCTAACAACTGAGATGCAGTCTGTACAGTTAATCAGCAGCTCAAGTCAGGATATGCTAAACTGAAGTAGTGAGTCTTCAGCTGGGATTTAAAAGCTGAGACCGAAGGAGCATCTCTTATAGTAGCAGGCAGACCATTCCACAGTTTAGGGGCCCTGTAACTAAAAGCTCAACCTCCCATTGTTATTTTATTAATTCTTGGAATCATTAGCAGACCGGCATCTTGAGATCATAATGTGCGCTCTGGTTTGTAAGTCATGATTAGTTCCGACAAGTAAGCCGGACCTTGGCCATTTAATGCTTTATATGTTAAAAGAAGGATTTTGAAATCTGCCCTAAACTTAACCGGGAGCCAGTGTAAGGATTTAAGAACTGGAGTTATGTATTCATATTTTCTTGTTCTTGTAATAATCCTTGCATCCGCATTTTGGATTAACTGGAGGCTGTATAGAGAACAGTTTGAACATCCAGTGAACACAGCATTGCAGTAGTCAATCCTTCTAGAGATAAATGCATGAATTATTTTCTCAGAATCCTGTTTATTTAGAAAGCGCCTTAATTTCCTAACATTTTTAAGATGGAAGAAACATGATTTGGACAACTTTGTAATATGCGCTTTAAATGGCATGCTAAAGTTAAAGATAACTCCTAGATTGCAGGCTGATTCAGTATAATTAATGGGGATTCCAACTGAGTTAAATGATGACAAAATATTGTTATGATCAGTGTCATTCCCTCCAACAATTAACATCTCTGTTTTATCTGTGTTTAAAGACAAGTAGTTCTCATTCATCCACTCCTTTAATTCACTAACACAACTAATTAAAGACAACATTGGAGAAACTTCATTTGATTTAAATGAAAGGTATAACTGGGTGTCATCTGCATACGAGTGAAAATTAACATTATGTTTCGTAATGAGAGATCCCAGTGGAAGCATGTAAAGTGAAAACAATAAAGGTCCCAGTACTGAGCCCTGCGGGACACCATATTGAACTTCTGTGTATAATGATGGAGTACTGTCAGCACATTTCTGTACATATTGGAATTGATTTGATAAATAACTAAACCAAGCGAGCACGGTACCTGTAAGCCCCACATCATTTTCTAGCCTGTGTAGTAAAATAGAATTGTCAATGGTGTCAAATGCTGCACTTAAGTTCAACAACATAATTACAGTGGACTTTCCTTCATCAGAGGATATCAGAATGTCATTTACGACCCGTGTTAGTGCCGTTTCTGTACTATGACCAGTGCGGAAACCAGATTGGAATTTCTCAAATAAATTGTAATGCATAAGGTGTGACTGAAGCTGACTGGCGATTGCTTTTTCTAGTATTTTAGAGAGGAACGGTAAACTTGAAATAGGCCTATAATTATTTAGTATGTGTGGGTCTAGGTCTGACTTTTTAAGTAATGGTTTAATGACTGACACTTTAGTGTATCAGGTACTGTGCCATGCAATAATGAACTATTGATAATGTTTAGAATAGGCGCTGCAAGAACATCCATTGCACTTTTTACTAGTTTTGTTGGCACTGGATCTAGGGAACAAGTAGTGGGCTTCATTTTAGAAATTAAAATTAAGACTTCCTGCTCAGTTACAGGATTAAAATTATTAAAGTGCTGAATGCAATGTGAGACAGGGTCTGCTAAGCTAGTATTTGGTTTGTAGTGTGATGCAGAGATCTGGGATCTTATATTTTTAATTTTCTCATTGAAGAAGTTCATAAAGTCTGTACTGCTAATATCTGTTGGTATTTTGCACTGTTGATCTGAATTTCCATTTGTTAATTTAGCCACTGTTCTAAACAGTACCCGTGAATTTTTATTATTGCTATCTATTATTGTAGAATAGTGTAGTATTCTGAGCGAGCTTTAAAGAGGGCTTTTTTATATTTATTAACACTCTCTGTCCATGCAATTTGAAAGACATGTAGCTTTGTTGTTCTCCATCTGCGCTCCAGTTTTCGACACTCTAATTTAAGAGTTCAAGAGTTTTCATTAAACCAGGGAGAGTTTCTATGTGCTTTGATCACTTTTGTTTTAAGGGGAGCCACTGTGTCCAGAGCATTTCTTAAGGTCACATTATAATGTGATGTTAGCTGATCTAAATTGTTTTCCACGTTTACATTTGATGTTAACTGATCTAAATGGTTTTCCACAATTACACTCGACTCACTCCGGTTTCCTCCCACAGTCCAAAGACATGCAGGTTAGGTGGATTGGCGATTCTAAATTGGCCCTAGTGTGTGCTTGGTGTGTGGATGTGTTTGTGTGTGTCCTGCGGTGGGTTGGCACCCTGCCTGGGATTGGTTCCTGCCTTGTGCCCTGTGTTGGCTGGGATTGGCTCCAGCAGACTCCCGTGACCCTGTGTTTGGATTCAGTGGGTTGGATAATGGATGGATGGATGGATCGTGCCTGAAGAAGGGGCCTGAGTTGCCTCGAAAGCTTGCATATTGTAATCTTTTTAGTTAGCCAATAAAAGGTGTCATTTTGCTTGGCTTTTCTCTACGTTCATAATGGCTAACACGGTACAACACCCTAGTACTCAAAGTATCCATAAATTTTGATGCAGAATTACAATCTAGATGTCACACTGTCTTTGTTTTAATCTTTGAGTGTGTTGGCAAGAGCAGGACAAAATCAAATGTAATTAAGTAGTGATCGGAATTAACTTCATTTAATGGAGTAATATTTAAATTTTGTAAGTTATAATTAAATCTAATGTGTGCTTATTATTATGAGTTGGACCTGTGACATTCTGACAAAATCCTACTGAATTTAACAAATAAAACATTTCCTAAAAGTCTCAGTTTCCACATCAATGTGTACATAAAAATCCCCCATCAGTACTATGTGATCATAATTTATAGCCAAATCAGATAGAAGGTTGCTAAATTCAGTCATGAACAATGAATAAGGCCCTGGTGGTCTATAGACTAGCAATATAATTGTGTTGGAATCTGTTATAATATTTAAAATGAATGCCTCAAAGGATGTAAAGTTGCCTAAATTTTTAGAAGTGATCTGCATTTTGGTACAGTGAATTATTCCAAATCCTCCTCCTCGACCAGAATCTCTAGACTTATGAAGGAACAAGTAGCCATCTGGTGACGCCTCAGCTAGGGGGACAGTGTCACATTTACTAAGCCAGGTTTCAGTGAGAAGACACAGATCAAATTTTGTACTTAATAAAATATCATTTACCAAAACAGCTTTAGTGCCAAGAGAGCAAATGTTCAATAAGCAGCATTTAAAACTGCATGGTTCTTTCTGAACTGGTGATATATTTTTTGTTTTATCTGAAGTAAATTTCTATTACAGATGCCCCTGGTGGAGGGTCTGGTTTTATCCCTTGTCTAATTATACACCTTATTTTTTGGTTATCAGTTAATTTAAGGTTTGTATCAAGACTAAATTTACTGGATGCCCCACAACAGGGATTATGTGTAACAGCTTCAGGATAGTAACAGGTGGGATAAACAACAGCCTGTGATTTAAGATCACATGACTAAAGCCTGGATGGTGCTCTAATCAGTCAACCAGGCAGTTTTGCTGCCATATTTTGGGATAATACATAAGATCCCCACCAGTTAGGATGAAGACCATCTCTTTTGAAAAATCCAGGCCTTTCCCAAAAATCATCCCAATTGTTCACAAACGCTGTGCTTTTATTTGCACACCAGGTTTCTAGCCAGCAGTGAAGGGAATGCAATCTGCTGTAATTCACATCCCCTCTATATAATCTTGGCAAGGGGCCAGATACAACTAAATTCTGACATTTTCTTTTAGCTTTGATGCATAGAGAGATGAAGTTCCTCTTTAATACCTCAGATTGCTATGAATAAATATCATTAGTGCCAACATGCAGCAATAAGGTAGATACTTTATTGTCGGCGACACAGTCCAATGCGGCCTCTATGCCAGAAATCTTAGCTCCTGCGAGGCATTTAACATTAAAAGCTGGTTTAACATAGTTTGGAATTCTAACATTCCGCACTATGGAATCACCAATTAAGAGCACTTTCTTATTCTCAGTTTCCACAGGCGCGCTGCGGAGTGCTGAGAATCTGTTTTGGGTCCGAATTGGTGACCTGGGTGCTGGGGGACTAAATTTTGGCTTCTTAGACCCCCGTCTTACTGTTACCCACTCGCCCTGTGGCTGAATTGGTGCTGCTGACTTAGGCCGCGCACGGAATACAGTGGGACTTGGAGAGACTGAAGCCGAATCAGAAGTAGCCGAGTTGTCTAAACAAACCGAGTCGATCCAATTTTCGGTTTGCCTAATTGCTATCAGATTCCTAATGCGCCCTCCAATTCGCGTATTTTCCCGACCAACTCTAAATTAACTAAACACTTTTGGCATGTGAAGCTGTCTACACTGTCGGCCGGAAAACCTGAACTGTACATGCTGCAAGGACACACAGCATATAAACGTGCCCTCAATGGGCAGAGAGCAGATAGAACTTACTTTTAGTGTTGATGTCATCGTTCCCGTTTTTTTGTAGTAACTTCGGTGCTTCAGCACTTTCCGCGTTCAGCTGAATCACTAAGAGACCGTCGGCTTTAAGTTTCCACCACCCGCTGAGCAATCGACTTTAATTTCTCACTGCCGGTTATTTCTCATGGGCAGCTGCCAGCTTTACTTCAGTTGAACTTGCTTGGGTGTTTGCGAAGGGCTACATGCCTGTGGGAGACGCTTCTGCTCTGTGCTTCCGCTCGCTGCAATAGAGAGAGAGGGAGAGAGAGAGAGGTTAGTCAGAAAAGTTTCTGCAGAGACCTCTGAGGATGCATTTGTCTCTATAAAATAGTCAATTTGCTTGGATATAAATTCTGTATTGTTCTCATCAACTAATGACATGGGGTTAGGACGCTAGCTTTGAGATGAGTGTGTAGGGCATAATGATTTAAGCTCCATGATCAGAGGGTCATGTTCAGAGATAACAACAGAGTTGTACTTGCATGATTTGACAGTGGACAAAAAATGATTATCTATGAAGATATAATCAATACTTGAGTAACAATGATGTTCTGGTGAGAAGAAGGAATATGCTCTTAAATTTGGATTTAAAAATCTTTATGGGTCTGATAAGTTATGATCCATTATAAACTGTGTAATTATTTTTTCAGTTTTAGATGTTGTTGCCACTGTTGGTGAAAACCTATTCAGATCAGGGTTTAAAATACAATAAAGTCTCCAGCCATTGTAATTTTATGAGTGTTCACATTAGGAACAGATGCAAAATCATTTTGGATGAAATCTCTATCATCCATATTAGGTGCATAAATATTTATCAAAATCACTTTAGCATTAAATAATTACCCGTCACCATGACATATCGCATTTCAGGATCAGATATTGCGTCTAATACTACAAATGAAATTGTTCTTTGTATTAAAATTTCCACACTCCTAGTTTTCTTTGTATAACTGGAGTGAAAGATTTGGTAATTCCAATCTCTTTTCAACAAAAAGTGATCCATATCTCTTTAAGTGAGTCTCCTGTAAAAATACTATCTTGGCATTTAGGCCTGTTAAGGGGTGAGAATACTATTTTTCTCTTTATTTGATGATTTGAGAATTTTGACATTCCTAGTTCACAAAGTTCACTGTTTGGTCATATAAACGTTGGAGCCTATTGTTATGTTGGCACTTACATATATTGGGGTAGAAAGGATAAATAAAAAATAGCTCTCTTTCTCTCCCTTCCCTAGATCCCCAAAAATTGTGCCTCCCCAAATTAGGCTAGAGCACATTTCACAAAGTCCCAGTCGTCTGACATGCCAACAGACAGAGCAAAAATAAACCTCCCAGCAGCGGTGTAGAAAAGATTTAAAATTGAGATATTTTATGATATTAAACCTAGGATATGACCTTAAACAGTCCCAATACAATAAACCTAGGGGATGATGTTAAACAATCCTCTTTGGTAAAAAAAAACTATAAATAACTAGTAACTTTGTGGTTACCAAAATGTACATTGTTACAAACTCCACACAGAACCATAGCAAGGTTTGGGGTAGCCACCCATATAATTGGTATCCTGGCTGCAATGTCATAAAAATGAATACAGCACTGATGTGCACAAAACCGAGTCCAAAACAGAACTGAGGGAATAGGGAAAAGGTGGAGGCTTTTAAAGGGGAAGTGAGGTCAAAGGGGTCGGACTCATGAGGGTCTTCAACCATAGGCTTGAGCCCGGACGTGACATCACAGGGGCCGGAGCCGGCAAGGTCTTCACCCATAGGCTCAGTCCCAGAAGTGACGTCAAGAGGACCAGGTGGAATCTCCCGTGACTGGTCTGCAGGAAAGGGAGAAAAAGAGTTAGTGCACTCTGTCACATCCTGGTCTGAATCGGAATTGCCCTTACTCAAGCTCTTTAGCTGCCTCCCATGCGCACGTGTGTGACAACATACAGTATATTCTGTGGAAGAAATTTCTTCTTCTTCTTCTTTCGGCTGCTCCCATTAGGGATTGCCACAGTAGATAATCTTCTTCCATATCTTTCTGTCCTCTGCATCTTGTTCTGTTACACCCATCACCTGCATGTCCTCTCTCACCACATCCATAAACCTTCGCTTAGGCCTTCCTCTTTTCCTCTTCCTTGGCAGCTCTATCCTTAGCATCCTTCTCCCAATATACCCAGCATCTCTCCTCTGCACATGTCCAAACTAACGCAATCTCACCTCTCTGACTTTGTCTCCCAACTGTCCAACTTGAGCTGACCCTCTAATATACTAATTTCTAATCCTATCCATCCTTGTCACACCCAATGCAAATCTTAACATCTTTAACTCTGCCACCTCCAGCTCCGTCTCCTGCTTTCTGGTCAGTGCCACCATCTCCAACCCATATAACATAGCTGGTCTCACTACCGTCCTGTACACCTTCCCTTTCACTCTTGCTGATACCCATCTGTCACAAATTACTCCTGACATTCTTCTCCAACCATTCCACCCTGTCTGCACTCTCTTTATCACCTCTCTTCCACAATCCCCATTACTCTGTACTGTTGATCCTAAGTATTTAAACTCATCCACCTTCGCCAACTCTACTCGCTGCATCCTCACCATTCCACTGACCTCCCTCTCATTTACACACATGTATTCTGTCTTGTTCCTACTGACCTTCATTCCTCTCTTTTCTAGACCATATCTCCACCTCTTCAGGGTCTCCTCAACCTGCTCCCTACTATTGCTACAGATCACAATGTAATCAGCAAACATCACAGTCCACGGGGACTCCTGTCTAATCTCATCTGTCAACCTGTCCATCACCATTGCAAATAAGAAAGGGCTTAGAGCCGATCCCTGCTGTAATCCCACCTCCAACTTGAATGCATCTGTCACTCCTACCGCAGACCTCACCACTGTCACACTTCCCTCCTACATATCCTGTACAACTCTTATGTACTTCTCTGCTACTCCTGACTTCCTCATACAATACCACAGCTCCTCTCGAGGCACCCTGTCATATGCTTTCTCCAGGTCCACAAAGATGCAATGCAACTCCTTTTGGCTTTCTCTAAACTTCTCCATCAACATCCTCAGAGCAAACATTGCATCTGTGATGCTCTTTCTTGGCATGAAACCATACTGCTGCCCACTAATCATCACCTCAATCCTTAACCTAGTTTCCACTACTCTTTCCCATAACTTCATGCTGTGGCTCATCAATTTTATTCCCCTGTAGTTACTACAGCCCTGCACATCCCCCTTATTCTTAAATATCGGCACCAGTGCACTTCTTCTCCACTCCTCAGGCATCCTCTCACTTTCCAAGATTCCATTAAACAATCTGGTTAAAAACTCCACTGCCATCTCTCCTAAACACCTCCATGCTTCCATAGGTATGTCATCTGGACTATGTATGGCCTTTCCATTTTTCATCCTCTTCATAGCTGTCCTTACTTCCTCCTTGCTAATCCATTGCACTTCCTGATTCACTATCTCCACATCATCCAACCTCTTCTCTCTCTCGTTCTCTTCATTCATCAGCCTCTCAAAGTACTCATTCCATCTGCTCAACCCACTCTCCTCGCTTGTGAGTACGTTTCCATCTTTATCCTTTATCACCCTAACCTGCTGCACATCTTTCCCAGCTCGGTTCCTCTGTCAAGCCAATCAGTACAGGTCCTTTTCTCCCTCCTTAGTGTCTAACCTCTCATACAACTCATCGTATGCCTTTTCTTTAGCCTTCGCCACCTCTCTCTTCTCCTTGTGCCTTATCTCCTTGTACTCTTGTCTACTTTCTGCATCTCTCGGACTATCGCACTTCTTCTTTGCCATCCTCTTCCTATTCTCCTGTATTTCCTCATTCCACCACCAGGTTTCCTTTTCCTCCTTCCTCTTTCCAGATGTCACGCCAAGCACCCTTCTTGCTGTCACCCTTACTACATCTGCTGTAGTTTCCCAGCTGTTTGAAAACTCTTCACTACCACCCAGTGCCTGTCTCACCTTCTCCCTAAACTCAACCTTGCAGTCTTCCTTTTTCAACTTCCACCATTTGATCCTTGACTCTGCCCTCACTCTCTTCCTCTTCTTGATCTCCAACGTCATCCTACAGACCACCATCCTATGCCGCTTAGCTACACTTTCCCCTGCCACCACGTTGCAGTCTTCAGTCTCCTTCAGATGAACTCTTCTTCTGTAATCTACCTGTGTGCATCTTCCTCCACTCTTGTACATAATCCTATGTTCCTCCCTCTTCTTAAAATATGTATTCACCACAGCCATGTCCATCCTTTTGGCAAAATCCACTATCCTCTGACCTTCTTCATTCCTCTCCTTGACACCATACCTACCCATCACCTCCTCGTCCCCACTATTCCCTTCACCAACATGCCCATTGAAATCCGCTCCAATCACCACTTTCTGTCCCTTGGGTACACTGTTCATCACTTCATCCAACTCACTCCAAAAATCTTCTTTCTCACCCATTGCACACCCAACTTGCAGTGCATATCCACTAACAACATTCATCATCACACCTCCAATTTCCAGCTTCATAATCATTACTCTGTCTGACACTCTTTTCATCTCCAAAACACTCTTGACATACTGTTCCTTCAGAATAACTCCTACCCCATTTCTCCTCGCCATCCACACCATGATAGAACAATTTGAATCCACCTCCAATCCACCTGGCCTTACTCCCCTTCCATTTAATCTCTTGCACGCACAATATATCAACCTTCCTTCTCTCCATCATATCTTCTAACTCTCTCCCCTTACCAGTCATACTGCCAACATTCAAAGTTGAAATTTAAATAATGTAATTGTAATTAAAAAAAAAAGTGACCAAAAAGGAAATAGAATGTATAGTTACTGCTAAAGGTCACATTACAAATGGACCGAGTTGCAAGCAGGATCTTCTTTGCCTTGCCAGGACATGACATGACTCATGGTCATGTTTCAAGGGATGTCAGGATCAATCTTCTTAGTTCTTTTTCTGCTTCATCCGGAGAACTAAAAGTGTAAAAATGGCCTTCAATAACCACTTTCAATTTAGTAGGAAACAAGAGGCTGCATCTCATTTCAGTTTTACGGAAACGCTGTTCAGTGCTGTAGAATGTAGCGTGTTTAGCAGCTTTTGAAGGGGAGAAATCCTCTTTCAGTCTGACAAGCAACATCAAGTTCCCCAGTTATGTGCCTTTTTCTATAGGTGAGAACAAGTTCCACTAAGCTATCAGAATTTTATGTTTTGTGTTTGTTAATGTCTTTTGTCTATATATATATGGCATGTTCGGGTGAACAGACCAAGTGACAACAAAGAAATATTTAATCAGCACAAAAAAATTACAGAAAGATGTGCTCTTGACTCAAAAATAAAGCCAGCTTTATGGCGGAGCCATCTTGGGGCATTGTGGGCAGTGCTAGGTATCCTTCTTGGGTGTCTTCTCAGGGCTCAGATACTGTTAGTGCCAGCACCCCCTCTTGTTCCGTTGTGGTATTGCTTACCTCATCAGAGCCCAGAAGGTGGTCCCCAGATGCACATGTGTGTCAATATATATCCTGTCACAGGAGGCTGGGGGGCAGACCCAGCCAGGACACCTGGAAGGATCGGGAGGTGGGTTATTAGTTCCCCGAGCTACAAGGGGGCAACTGCCCTGGATAAAGAAGGGACCACAGGGACGAAGCCAAAAGGCTCAAACCCATTGGGGCCCATGGATGCCGCCAGGGGGCGCCCCGGGCGTCATGGAGTCCGGGAAACCTGCACTTCTGCCACACCTGGGCAGGTGGAGGAAGTACCTTCTGGGGACACCTGGAGTGCTTCCGGGTGCTCGTGTGGCACTTCCGCCACACCAGGAAGTGCCACCAGAAGGTCATCAACGAGCACCTGGAGCATGTTAGGTGAACATAAGAGGGGCCGCCTTCCTACAATCTGGGAGCTAGAGTCGAGAGTGGGAGCAGGACAAAGCTCCCATGAGGAGAGGAAAGGCAGCCCACGGACACTGAGAGAGAAGCCCGTGGAAAGGGTGATTGGTGCTGGGGGCACTGTGTGCTATGGGGGACTCATTTCTGTAAATAAACGTGTGTTTGTGGTAAAGTGCTGGTGTCTGTCTGATGGTGTTCGGACCCGAGCTCACAGTCTATATACACTGTATTATATATAATACAACCCCAATTCCAATGAAGTTGGGACATTGTGTAAAACGTAAATAAAAACAAAATACAATGATTTGCAAATCCTTTTCAACCTATATTCAATTGAATACACTACAAAGACAAGATATCGAATGTTCAAACTGATAAACTTTATTATTGTTTTGGATAAATGGGCGGCACAGTGGCGCAGTGGTAGCACTGCTGCCTCACAGTTAGGAGACCTGGGTTCGCTTCTCGGGTCCTCCCTGCGTGGAGTTTGCATGTTTTCCCCGTGTCCGTGTGGGTTTCCTCCAGGCGCTCTGGTTTCCTCCCACAGTCCACAGACATGTGTCCTGCGGTGGGTTGGCACCCTGCCTGGGATTGGTTCCTGCCTTGTGCCCTGTGTTGGCTGGGATTGGCTCCAGCAGACCCCCGTGACCCTGTGTTCGGATTCAGCGGGTTGGAAAATGGATGGATGAATGGTTAAATGGAAACAGTTTATTACAGCAAGCTTGTTTGGATAATTTGATGAAAATGAGTCTGTCGCCATGGTTGAACTACAGCAGAGAAAGTGAAAGTATTTTCTGTAGACTTTAGCTGATTTATCATCCTTGTTCCTGAATCTCTGCATATTTCTGGTGTCCTGGCTGGACAGTGAAACAGAAATCCTTGGGTGGGCAGAAATTAAAATCTTCACATCTTGTTCATTCATTTAGTGTTTTCAGGCAGAAATCTTACTACTTTTTTATTTAATTAATTATTGGCATTACCAAAGGGATCACTGATAATTAAGTAACTGATTAACATCAATCAATTCTTCTTCTTACACCATACAGTATTTTCCTATATGTTCAAGGCTTACATATCTTGGTTATGTTCCTTTAAGTTTCTATACTTTATCCCACATAGTCAGAAACCTGCATGCCACTTATACTTTCCTATGTATCTAACAGTACATTTTTCTAGCAAACTAACAAGCTGACTAACAGTCTGTAATTATATTACAAATGTTGCTGAACAAGAAGGATGTTCCTATACATGTTAATGAAAGGTTCTTCATCCCCTAATTTAACTATATAACTATGTTAGATTAACATTTTATTCTGTTTAAGCAAGTACTTATGTGAATTTTAACTAACTTTTCAAGATTGGCTCTTGCAATGTAATTTTGTTAATTAATATCTGTATACACCAACGCCATTCAATTGACCTGCTCTAATGGCATGATACATCAATTGAATGAATGCTGTATCCTGTTCTTTATGGCTTCCTAATTTTCAGATTTACACAGAAAACCGTGTGCTAAAGGTGATGTTGAAAGTACTTCATTCACAAAACTTGTGGCAGCCATGTGGTTGTAAATTGTGTGGGTTTATACTTTCTTTATCATATTGAATAAAAAGTGTAGTGACTGTGCAGTATTCGGATTTGGTTCAGTTGTGCATCCTGATGAAAAAAACAGACTTTGAGCCTACATATGATAGAGAAGCAAAGCAAGCACTTATGATGCTTTATCTACATATTTCATTTACTGTTATAATCAATGTAAAATTGTACTCACCCATGTGGATACTGGAGTTAGCGTGCCCTCTCACAGGCTGTCGTCCTATCCTCCTGAGTGCTGATTAATAACTGCTGCTGTTTCAATTAGTTCTGGGTCTGTTCTATGCTGGAATGGACAAAGTGGTATGAATGCATGTCATCCACTGTGATCACTTTCTGTTGTGAAATTACTTCCTTGTGTATAATGTTACATTATATTTGTGAACTGAGTTCAAACTAAAGTACACCTCTTTACCTTTTGTATTTTAGTGGACCATGCATGATGATGATTCTGAGTAAGGAGAATGCTGTAGAGGAATGGAGAAATATGATGGGACCCACCAACCCAAAAGAAGCTAAGGAATCATCTCCTGGCTCACTGAGAGCACGTTTTGCCAAGGATATTCTGGAAAACTCAGTGCATGGACCTTCTAATCTTCAACATGCTTTGGAAAAAATAAAGTTTGTATTTGATGACATTGGACTGGGGCCAAACGGGTCTCTTCAGGGTAATGTAAATAGTTAATATTTCACAGAGTTCGTGGTAAAAAAGTTTATACTTCTTGTGTGTGTGAATGTTGAATTTGCAGAAGTCTTAACCAGTTTTCACTTACAAAATAACACAAAAGTATTATGTATTAAATCAATTTAATGGTATCTTTACAAAAGAAAGGTATGAATTTCTATCAAAAACATGAATATTTATGGGTCTGTCCAAACTTTTGACTGGCAGTGTCTGTTATATTAATATACACATATACAGACACATATATACACATACACATAGATTATATATCTTTATATATAATATTCATTTGGATCTTGATTTTTGTTTGTCCGCGAATTCACTGCCTTGTGTGGTGTTCCTGCAGTGTTCAGTAGAGGGCAGTAGTGATGGAGGAGGAGAGGAAGTGATGGGGAGGATCGTTGGATGAGGTTGGAGTGTGGTGATTAAAGAGGATTGAACTAAAGGAGACTACGTGCTGTTTGTACTGGCTGAATACACAACACCTTGGTTGTTACTTTTGTTTACAAACTCTGTCGATACCACTCTTGTGTTTAGATCTGGCGTCGACACCGTGCTTTGTGTTTAGATCTGGAGTCGACACCTGCTTTGTGTTTAGATCTGGCGTCGACATCTGCTTTGTGTTTAGATCTGGCGTCGACACCTGCTTTGTTGTCGAGACTGTGGTTTTTTGTGTTTCTATCAACTGTCATTGGCAGCACTTCGTCCAAATCGAATGTTCACCCACTTCTTGGAGTCGGCAGTCAGAGTATATAAGTCGGACACACTTCTGTGATTTTCCATCAGTTGGCGTTTGGAGTTCAAGAAAGAAGCATTGGTTCTTCCTTACTCTTTGGATTGCCACAAAGCAACCTGCAAGATTGGAGAAAGGTTGAGAAGAGATTGTAAGAGAAAACGACAGCGTCATGAAAATGAGACGGACTGTGAACGGAGAGAAATGCTCCTCCACCACCACATAATTACTATTCGGACAGTGATTTCGAGTAGGCCGTTCCTATCGAATCAATGTCCAAGGGTTTTGTTTTGTAATTTTGTTTCCCTTGTAAAAAATCATAATGCTGTGCGACGAAGGGCCCAGTTCACGGCTGGCAGCCGCGTTTAAACAGGGAGCCCTTCACAGACAACTTTAACACATGCAACGTAGTTGGGCGCACATGGCTAGTATATTATATATATATATAAAAAGAAAGTATTCACAGCGCATCACTTTTTCCACATTTTGTTATGTTACAGCCTTATTCCAAAATGGATTAAATTCATTTTTTTCCTCAGAATTCTACACACAACACCCCATAATGACAACGTGAAAAAAGTTTACTTGAGATTTTTGAAAATTTATTAAAAATAAAAAAATTAAGAAAGCACATGTACATAAGTATTCACAGCCTTTGCCATGAAACTCAAAATTGAGCTCAGGTGCATCCTGTTTCCCCTAATCATCCTTGAGATGTTTCTACAGCTTAATTGGAGTCCACCATGTCAGAGCACAAACCAAGCATGAAGTCAAAGGAATTGTCTGTAGACCTCCGAGACAGGATTGTCTCGAGGCACAAATCTGGGGAAGGTTACAGAAAAATTTCTGCTGCTTTGAAGGTCCCAATGAGCACAGTGACCTTCATCATCCGTAAGTGGAAGAGGTTCGAAACCACCAGGACTCTTCCTATAGCTGGCTGGCCATCTAAACTGAGCGATCGGGGGAGAAGGGCCTTAGTCAGGGAGGTGACCAAGAACCCGATGGTCACTCTGTCAGAGCTCCAGAGGTCCTCTGTGGAGAGAGGAGAACTTTCCAGAAGGACAACCATCTCTGCAGCAATCCACCAATCAGGCCTGTATGGTAGAGTGGCCAGACGGAAGCCACTCCTTAGTAAAAGGCACATGGCAGCCCGCCTGGAGTTTGCCAAAAGGCACCTGAAGGACTGTCAGACCATGAGAAGGAAAATTCTCTGGTCTTATGAGACAAAGATTGAACTCTTTGGTGTGAATGCCAGGCGTCACGTTTGGAGGAAACCTGGCACCATCCCTACAGTGAAGCATGGTGGTGGCAACATCATGCTGTGGGGATGTTTTTCAGCAGCAGAAACTGGGAGACTAGTCAGGATAAAGGGAAAGATGACTGCAGCAATGTACAGAGACATCCTGGATGAAAACCTGCTCCAGAGCGCTTTTGACCTCAGACTGGGGCGACGGTTCATCTTTCAGCAGGACAACGACCCTAAGCACACAGCCAAGATATCAAAGGAGTGGCTTCAGGACAACTCTGTGAATGTCCTTGAGTGGCCCAGCCAGAGCCCAGACTTGAATCCGATTGAACATCTCTGGAGAGATCTTAAAATGGCTGTGAACCGACACTTCCCATCCAACCTATTGGAGCTTGAGAGGTGCTGCAAAGAGGAATGGGCGAAACTGGCCAAGGATAGGTGTGCCAAGCTTGTGGCATCATATTCAAAAAGACTTGAGGCTGTAATTGCTGCCAAAGGTGCATCGACAAAGTATTGAGCAAAGGCTGTGAATACTTATGCACATGTGATTTCTCAGTTTTTTTATTTTTAATAAATTTGCAAAAACCTCAAGTAAACTTTTTTCACATTGTCATTATGGGGTGTTGTCTGCAGAATTCTGAGGAAAAAAATCAATTTAATCCATTTTGGAATAAGGCTGTAACATAACAAAAGGTGGAAAAAGTGATGCGCTGTGAATACTTTCTGGATGCACTATATATATATATATATATATATATATATATATATATATATATATATATACTATATATAAAAAATTCTTTTTGCATTTGAAATGGAAATTACGTATGACCACAGAACATATTATAATACAGGAATTAATCACTTCGTTTGTGGACGCCATTTTTATATCGTCTTTACGAATTGTTAATATTTGTGTGAGAGTTATTTTACTGATTTTAAAAAGAAGTAAACATAAACACGCGCGAGAAGTTTTATTTATTCGTCCACGTGACTGTCGCGGAAACTGCCACATTCTAACTTTTTTTTAGTTGGCAGTACTTGATAGTAGAAGAGATGAGGAAAACAGCTTTGCGTCTTTCTACTTTTTAACTGCGCCGAGCTGTAAACAAAAAGGTCGGGCAGCATCCTCTCTTCTCGCACTGTTGGTGACACTTCAAGTGCCCCGTCGGCTCCTGGGAGAGAGGAAATCTTTGCGAATGAGTGTAATCGGCGCCATCGAAGCAGGACTCTTTTGTCCCTTAAGGTGAGTTTGGGTCACTAAAACCCCGCAACATTCAAGGTTGCTGTTGTGATAAATTATTTTAAGAAGATGGAAAGTTTACATCTAATAAGATGTACAGACCTCTTCATGTAAAGTGTTGGACTTGGGAATTGTTTGGACCTTCTGCCCGTTAAGCATGGAAGGGCAGCGTCCACATTTATCAGAATTATTTTTCTCTTAAATCAGAGGCACATAGTGCAAGGTTGTCAGACAGAAATTTGAATGATCACATAGAAAATGTAATTTCTATACCACAGCGGTCGTGTACCGCCTTTCAAAACAGATCTACTACCGAGAGATGGTCCAAGTACATTTTAGCTGCCGTTAGTAATACTTACCTGTTGTGTTATACTGCCTTTAAAATGTAGTTTACCCGAAACCACTCCAGTAGTGCTCAATGTATCTTTACTTCTTAAAATGTTAATGTTTTTCTGTTTAATAACTTAGACTACATTGCATTTTTTCCCTTGCACTCAATGAGCGAAGCCACTGTGTAATCAACTAGTGTATATATATATTGGTTGGATGGGTTGGCTAAGTCAGTGTGATTTTGGGCGGGGGGGGGTATTGGGTGTACAGTTTATTTATTATGAACATGTTCTTCTTACGTTTGCATATGCTGGATTTATGTCCAAGTGTCTGTTGATGGCGTTCTCATTTGATAGCCAAGATTCGGCCAGCTCTTTGGCACTTAGTACTGGCCTTAAATTTTACTTGTACATTGTCCCAGTTAAATGTATGTCCTGTTGATTTAGTATGCATGTAGATCAATGAAAGTGAGTCCTTTCTTCTGATAGCGTTGCGATTCTTTTTGAAATTTGTCTTATGTATACCGCTGAGCAAGAACTGCATGGAATGCTATAAACTGCGTTTCGTGTTTCTGCTGTCGATTTCTTGTGTTTAGCATTAAAGAGGACCGTGCGCAAATTGTTTGTGGGTTTGTGTGCTATTCTGACGCCTGATTCTTGTAAGTCTAAGCATTATCCTCTGATGAAGACCCCTGGCAGGGGTTGAAAGTTCAGGAATAAAAACTATATGATATGTGATTAATTTTTCTCCCTTTGTGGATCTCCAGCTGCAAATATGCAAACCGTATCACAGACCTTCTCTTCCATATAAATATATACTAGTTGATTACCCAGTGGCTTCACTCACTGAGTGCAAGGGAAAAAAATAAAATGTAGTCTGTAAGTTATTAAACAGTAAAACATTAACATTTAAGAAGTAAAGATATATTGAGCACTACTGGAGTGGTTTGGGGTAAACTACATTTTAAAGGCGCTAAAACACAACAGGTAAGTAGTACTAACAGCAGCTAAAATGTATTTGGATTATCTCTTGGTAGTAGATCCCTTGTGCAAGGCACTATACAACCACTGTGGTATAGAAATTAAATTTTCTATGTGATCGTCCAAATTTCTGCCTGACAACCTTGCACCACGTGCCTGTGATTTACTTCTTAAAATAATTCATCACAAAAGGAACCTTGAATGTTGCGGGGTTTTAGTAACCTAAACTCACCTTAAGGGACAGTAACTAGTAGTGTAATTTACAAACAGAGTTCTGCTTCGATGGCGCTGGTTACAGTGATTCGCAAAGATTTCCACTGTCACAAAAAGTGCGAGAAGAGAGGACGCTGCCCAAAACTGCAAAGCTCTCGACCCCGCGGAGCAGCCTGACATTCCGCACCTCCCAGCGTCCACTTTGTACTCACGCACATTGTTTACAGCTCGCCGCAGTTAAAAAGTAGAAAGACGCAAAGCTGTTTTCCTCATCTCTTCTACTATCAAGTACTGCCAATTAAAAAAAAGTTACAATGTGGCAGTTTCCGCGACAGTCACGTGGACGAATAAACAAAACTTCTCTGTCAGAACGCGTCTGGCGGCGGACGGCTCAGCGCTGTAGTCCAGAGAGGAGGGCTGGGAGAGGACGACGTGGGTGCACTTCTATGGGATAGATCGGCGTGTTTGTGTTTACTTCTTTTCAATATCAGTAAAATAACTCTCACACAAATAATAACAATTCATAATGACGATATAAAAATGGCGTCCACAAACGAAGTGATTAGTTCCTGTATTATAATATGTTCTGTTTTCATAAGTAATTTCCATATCGCGTGGTCATACGTAATTTTGTTTCAAACGAGAAAAGAATTTATATATATATATATATATATATATATATATATATATACACACACATATATATTTATACATGTATGTGTATATATATATATATATATATATATATATATATATATATACACACATATATAGTTGTATGTATGTAGACCCTACCCTGCTTTTATGTTAGATTCCAACACATTACTGACTTTATCTATCATTATCAGTGCTCAAACCACTATGTGTGTGTATTCAAAACTGTATATATAGTGAATCGGAGTACTAATAATTATGAGTACAATATAATAAAGTTCTTAACTGCACCATTCAAGCTCACTTAGTTGCTGTCCCGAGACACATGATTTTATTCACTAAACATCACAGGAATGTTATTGATTTGGAACAAGCAGCATATTTTTTATTTTATCTTAACTGGTTATTTTCCCTGACAAGATTAAAAAAAAAATTGTAGACAGTTATTGCCTCTCACTCGGCGCTTCTTTGTTTTTTAAACTCTTCAGTAAAACATCTGCCACGCTCATAAGGTGTAAATGGAGCCAGATTCTCTACTTAGTTGGTCACCATCTTGGTAATTGATCCTAACTGTAAATCTGTAGCCATATAACAAAAAAAGAAGCAATTAAGAAATCAGAATCTTCAAAGAAAAACGACACTCATGTTAGAAGCTTCAAGACAACAACAGATCTTTTAAATTTTTTAAATAAATTAGTCAGGGAAGAAATGATCCATCTTTAGATAATTCAGTAGTGAATACATTTATTTATGACACCTTATGAAGTATGTGGTGGACACTAGAGTTGTGTGTTGTGGATGTGTATTCATGGGAGTTTCCTTTTCCAATTCAAGGACCTGCTTTCAGGTTGACTAGTGACTGTAAACTGACCGCATGTGACATACACAGGTGCCTACATGTATATGATGGAGTTCTGCTTCATTCTGTGTCAGGCTTCTGCTTTGTACCTATTACCATTTTGCTCAAGTTCACCATGACCTGTAAATGGATTTAATTTGTTTAAAAATGGAAGTATGATTTCCACCACCAATGTATTATTTTATTCTGCCTGTGTACCTGTAGGCTTGTTAGCACCATGCTATATAAAGTGCAAGGCAGGATGGAGTCCTACAATGTGTGTCTCTGTCTATCACAGCGTCTTTTGTCAAAAATGAGCTTCTAGTAAGCCAAGAGTGCTAACCACTGTACTGCCATGCACAACAAATACAATAATTACAGTAGATACACAGGATACATTTATACAAATTAATTCTGGGATCTTACTGTGTTCTTTTAGGTGTAGAGCCAGCGCTGGACAGAGCTGATCACTTAGATGCTCTTATAAATGGTAAATATGATCACATTTGGTACACAATATGCAATTTCCTCACAATCCTTTTATTAGAATTGTTTGAGCTACTCGTTGCAGACTGTCAAAATCCTCTTTACCAAGCAAGTTTATTAATGAAAATGGGTAATGAAACAATTAAAAAGCTCTGAACTGAAATATTGTCTGGAATCAGTTAGTGCTAACACTGATTACTGTTTTGGAATCCAGTAGTCTCATCATAAGGTAACAAAGGGTGAAGGCCCCAGTATCAGCATGTGAGGAGATTTCAATTCCTGAACTCCATTTATGTCCACCATCATGGGATTCAGGTAGCGCCGTCCACTCTCGAAGTGTGCAACAACCTTTCATGCAACAGTTGAGAAAAAAAAACCCAAAACCCTAAGACAACTCTACTGAAAAACTAACATACTGGACATTTGATATGTCAGGTATTCAACACTTCCAGAGAGTACAGATAAGGAAGAATTCAAAGCAGTGCAAAAAGTGCTATTACCAAAGTTAACTTTTAAAAAATGTATTAAATAGTAATTGACAACTCACTGTTAATAAGAAACAGCAAACACTAGTTTTAAAAGATGAGGATTTGTTGCTGTTGTATATCAGTATTGTAAAGCAGCATGCTGTTTGAAAGGATTTTTCTAATTTCATTTCAGGCACAGAGATGACAGAGGAGACAGCCATTTCTAATGACGAGCAATCAGAAGCACCTCCTGACAGTACAAATCAGGCTGAAGAAGGTAATATTTACAATGAATTTGTAATTGAATAAAGGTGAAGGATGAACTGCTCTGATCTAAAATATCTAGAGGATGTACTTGTGGGATTTATTATTAGGTGTGACTGTCCACATGTATTTAAAATGTAAAACTAAACGAAAAAGTGGCAGGTTAACCAAATGCTTTGTACTAAAACAATGATAATAAAATCCACAATAAAGAGAGATAAGTAGTCTGATTAAACAAGTTCAGTTCAACAGAGAATGATCTCCAATAATGAAATGAGTGTGAAAGAAAGGCCACCACCGCTTTAATGGGACTCTAGTGACAAGTTTCATTACCCACCATCCTTGACTGATTAAATTTCATTAAATGAAAAATATCCTGTCAATGAAAAGTTTACAGCATTGCTGTTTATTGGTATTTATTTTGTTTAGTATTAAAATTTCATTTTAAATATTTTATTTTTAAACAGAAGAAGAATCTTGACTTGAAGCCCAGTGGAAATTCAAATTCAACCTGAAACTGGAAAGAAAACCTGAAGTTTACAGTCTGATTTTTTTTTTTTTAACCTGAAAATATTTGATGTTTTTGCTGGACCAGTGTTCAGCCTCCATGTATATTTTAATCAAGTATGACAATGGCTGAAAGCCTAAAACGGACCTGTGGGCTTCAGTCATTATGACTCTCCACATGCATTTAAATTCATGCCATGGCAAACCAAGAATTTATATTTCTGAGATGTCACACCGCTGAAGCATATTTACATATCATCTCCCATGATAAATGGAAGCCAGCATCTTTAAAAGACTGCAAGTGTCTCTCGGGGAAAATGTTTTAAATGTGAAAACACATCACACTTTGGGTGCAGGTGGATATGCAGGACTCTTTTGTCCACGTCTTGTTGAACTGACCTAGCTGGTTTCTGTTTTTTTTTTTGTTTGGAATTAAATCAATTATTGTTTATTTCTTTCAATTTTAAATATGTGAAAAGAATTTTTGTCTATATTTCAGTTGCCACTTTTTTAGCTTAATTAGGTGATTATATTGTTTACGCCTTATATTTCTGTATTATACATGTATACAATAAACGTACAATTCCCTACATATGGTGTTTGAACCTTTCAACTTTAAAACAATTTCAGTAGGACTCCCTTTGGAACAGGAATTTAAAGTGTATTGCATCTAAAGTAGATTATAATACAACTTTTAGTCACCATCAAAATAAAGTTGTTTTTTTTTTTTTTAATAATTCCAGGAATTGTTGGGTTTCCCCCTCGTATATTCTAGCCGTGTTACCTGGCTTCAGTGGGCCTCGATTGTAATGGTGTTGGGTTAAAGGATAAGTTCAATATTTTTCAAGTGAAAGTTTATTTCTTTACAAACATTGTATATAAGCGTTTGCCACACAAAATTGTGTCCCAAAACAAACAAAAAAAAAATCTTGTCCGCATGGGCGCTTTACTGCAATGGAGGCCATGGGGCACAAAGTAATAAAGGAGCTCTAAACTGCAAACACACCAATACATGTGTCAAAGCTATTTAATTAAGTGGCACACAGCAAACCGAATATTTATGGAGATTTTACAAACCAGACATGCATGGAAGATAAGTGACAATAGGCAGAGGACAGGGTACGACTGAAAAATTAGAATAATTTAGAAAAAGAAAAACATCAATCTAAACTTTTTACTGTAGATTCAGAGTGAACATTTTACTGGCGACATGCTCTACTGTATCTATACTGCACTGATTTGCCAACTGTAATTTTGCAGGTTTTAACCTCGCCAGTTTCTTTTTATTTTTATATAGAACTTAACAACAAATGATGAAAAAATAATGAATAAAAATAACTGCTTTATATTTGTAGTTTATTATTAAAACTGTAACAATTATTAATATTTTGTACAAAATTAAAAATGTACTAGAAAAAATTATTTACATTATTGAATACATCTTTTTTTGCAAGGTCCATCCCATTCAGTAGTTTCTGAACTGTTTCCAAACTCAGAATTATCCCATTCGTCAGCAGCCTCTGCAAAAAATGCGTCATCACCGTCTTCTCCACCTTCTGCAAATGATCTCTGGAACATGTCAAGAATCGTCTTTTGCTTGGGATCCTAAAAAAAAAAAAAAAAAAAGAAGGTAAAAATACTTTCTGAGACACAGAACAACTATTTTCAGACACAAACGTTTCTAAAAGGTAGTGTTAGAATGCCTAGTTTATTTTAAAAGTCTTCATCAGGATGAACAGATTATTCCTGTAATAATACATCAAGTGAGACTGCCAAGGAATATCAGATACAAACAAAGAAAAGGTCGGCCATAACTCAAAACCAACCAACACACACAGGATACACACTGTGCGCCATCTGCTCCGCACACCACTTGAGTAGATAGAAGTGTGGAATAACCTTTAAGGTGAGAGTCCAACTGCACAATGGGAGATGTTCGGGGTTCAAGTTTCAGGTTACCCAAGGATTTTCATGTGCTCAAAGAAGTCACCCCTTACATTTGTTCTTCATAATTTGTTGGTACAAGGCAGGTGACTGGCCCTGAATCTCTCCCACACTAATATCTATTCTGTGTTTTTGTGTATTTTCCACAATAAATGGCCTCAAAACACTAAACAAAGCACAATATTAGGGAAGAGAAACATGAGTGAACACACGGTCCAGTTCTGAAACCATTACTTTCGTTATTCAAGCAGCAAAGGTACCTCACATCCCTATCTCAGATCGGAAAAAATAATTGCTTCCATAGATTTGATACTTGGTTGCAGCACCTTTAGCAGCAATAATCACAAGTAAATGCTGCCAACTGTATTCGATAGCAGTCTTTCACATTGCTGTTGAGAAATGTTAGCCCACTCTTTCAAAGCAATTCTGCAAAATTCAGACACATTGGTAGGTTTTATAGCCAACAGTTTAAAGTGTTTCGCTGTGATCTGTGTACAGAATTATACTCAAAACGGGTAACTAAGGCCATGAATTGACATGGCTGAAAACATCTAAACTATGCAAATCAGCTGATGGGGAGAAACATTAGTGCCACGTAAGCAACCTGACATGGAGATGGGAAGGGACAAGTGGAGACGACACTGACAGGATACTGAGGGAGAGCAGGTGTATCCTGTGGTCTGATGGTCAGTTTATGGGCAACAGTTACTGTGTGCTGTTTCAATATAAGCTATGCCAGCAAAACACTGAATACCATGTGTGGAAATTGAATACGCTTGTTTTCAAACCAAAGATGGTGAGGAAAAGTACAGAACCTCTGGCTATTGCACTGGACATGAAAGCTCATCTACAGATGGATGGATGGATGACATCATTTCTACCCATGCCTAGAACAATTTTTCCCACATCTCCAAAGTTGACGAGGCCAGAATCTAGGGACCCCACGCCAGTGCAAGGCTTTGTCAAGAGCTTCCTTTGGGTTTTTAATCTACATTGTAAGCCAACATTTAAAGAAGCCAAGTGTATCCTTACCTTAGTGTCATTTCCCTTTCATTACCAACATATATCTAAGGTAGTATATAGCAGTATATATATCTATACTGCTAAAAAAACTAAAGGAACACTTTTTAATCAGACCTCCAGCCACTGGTGTGACCAAACAATCAGAAACAGACTCCATGAGGGTGGCCTGAGGGCCTGACATCCTCTAGTGGGCCCGGTGCTCACTGCCCGGCACCGTGGAGCGTGATTGGAATTTGCCATAGAATACCAGAATTGGCAGGTCCACCACTGGTGCCCTGTGTTTTTCATAGATGAGAGCAGGTTCACCATGAGCACATGTGACAGACGTGAAAGGGGCTGGAGAAGCCGTGAAGAACGTTATACTGCCTGTAACATTGTTCAGTTTGACCGGTTTGGTGGTGGGTCAGTGATGGTCTGGGGAGGCATATCCATGGAGAGATGCACAGACCTCTACAGGTTAGACAATGGCACCTTGACTGCCATCAGGTATTGGGGTGAAATCCTTGGACCAATTGTCAGACCCTATGCTGGGGCAGTGGGTCCTGGGTATCTCCTGGTGCATGACAATGCCCAGCCTCATGTGGCGACAGTATGCAGACAGTTCCTGGAAGATGAAGGAATTGATACCATTGACTGGCCCCCACGCTCGCCTGATCTTAATCCAATAAAACACCTCTGGGACATTATGTTTCAGTCCATCTGATGCCACCAGGTTGAACCTCAGACTGTACAGATGCTCTGTGATGTCCTGGTCCAGATCTGGGAGGAGATCCCCCAGGACAACATCCGTCGTCTCATTAGGAGCATGCCCCAGCATTGTCAGGCATGCATACAAGCATATGTATATACATATACACACACATATATATATATATATACAGTAATCCCTCCTCCATCGCGGGGGTTGCGTTCCAGAGCCACCCGCGAAATAAGAAAATCCGCGAAGTAGAAACCATATGTTTATATGGTTATTTTTATATTGTCATGCTTGGGTCACAGATTTGCGCAGAAACACAGGAGGTTGTAGAGAGACAGGAACGTTATTCAAACACTGCAAACAAACATTTGTCTCTTTTTCAAAAGTTTAAACTGTGCTCCATGACAAGACAGAGATGACAGTTCAGTCTCACAATTAAAAGAATGCAAACATATCTTTCTCTTCAAAGGAGTGCGTGTCAGGAGCAGTGACTGTCACAGAGATAGAGAAAAGCAAACAAATCAATAGGGCTGTTTGGCTTAAGTATGCGAAGCACAGTGGCACAAAGCTGTTGAAGGCGGCAGCTCACACCCCCTCTGTCAGGAGCAGACAAAGAGAGAGAGAGATAGAGACAGAGAGACAGAGTTTGTTTTTCAAGCACAAATCAATACGTGCCCTTCGAGCTTTTAAGTATGCGAAGCACTGTGCAGCATGTCGTTTCAGGAAGCAGCTGCACAAAAGATAGCAACATGAAGATAATCTTTCAGCATTTTTAGACGAGCGTCCGTATCGTCTAGGTGTGCGAACAGCCCCCCTGCTCAATCCCCCTACGTCAGGATCAGAGAAAGTCAGCGCAAGAGAAAGAGAAAAGTAAGCTGGGTAGCTTCTCAGCCATCTGCCAATAGCGTCCCTTGTATGAAATCAACTGGGCAAACCAACTGAGGAAGCATGTACCAGAAATTAAAAGACCAATTGTCCGCAGAAACCCGCGAAGCAGCGAAAAAATCCGTGATATATATTTAAATATGCTTACATATAAAATCCGCGATGGAGTGAAGCCGCGAAAGGCGAAGCGCGATATAGCGAGGGATTACTGTATATATATATATATATATATATATATATATATATCTATACACACATACACATATATACATACACATATATACATACACACACACACATTATATATATATATATATATATATATATATATATATATATATATATATTATATATATATATATATATATATATATATATATATATTCATCCATCCATCCATTGTCTCCCGCTTATCCGAGGTTGGGTCGCGGGGGCAGCAGCTTGAGCAGAGATGCCCAGACTTCCCTCTCCCCGGCCACTTCTTCTATATCTTCCGGGAGAATCCCAAGGCGTTCCCAGGCCAGTCGAGAGACATAGTCCCTCCAACGTGTCCTGGGTCTTCCCCGGGGCCTCCTCCCGGTTAGACGTGCCTGGAACACCTCACCAGGGAGGCGTCCAGGAGGCATCCTGATCAGATGCCCGAGCCACCTCATCTGACTCCTCTCGATGCGGAGGAGCAGCGGCTCTACTCTGAGCTCCTCCCGGATGACTGAGATTCTCACCCTATCTTTAAGGGAAAGCCCAGACACCCTGCGGAGGAAACTCATTTCAGCCGCTTGTATTCGCGATCTCGTTCTTTCGGTCACTACGCATAGCTCATGACCATAGGTGAGGGTAGGAACATAGATCCGCCTGTCGATCTCACGCTCCATTCTTCCCTCACTCGTGAAAGTCGACTACAAAGTCGATCATCGAACTGAGGCCTAGGGTGTCCTGGTGCCAAGTGCACATATGAACATCCCTATGCTTGAACATGGTGTTCGTTATGGACAATCCGTGACGGGCACAGAAGTCCAATAACAAAACACCGCTCGGGTTCAGATCGGGGGGGCCATTCCTCCCAATCACGCCCTTCCAGGTCTCACTGTCATTGCCCACGTGAGCATTGAAGTCTCCCAGCAGAACGAGGGAGTCCCCAGAAGGTATGCCCTCTAGCACCCCCTCCAGGGACTCCAAAAAGGGTGGGTACTCTGAACTGCTGTTCGGTGCATACGCACAAACAACAGTTAGGACCCGTCCCCCCACCCGAAGGCGAAGGGAGGCTACCCTCTCGTCTACTGGGGTAAACCCCAATGTACAGGCTCCAAGTCGGGGGGCAATAAGTATACCCACACCCGCTCGGCGCCTCTCACCGGGGGCAACTCCCGAGTGGTACAGAGTCCAGCCCCTCTCAAGGAGATTGGTTCCAGAGTCCAAGCTGTGCGTCGAGGTGAGTCCGACTATATCTAGCCGGAACCTCTCAACTTCGTGCACTAGCTCAGGCTCCTTCCCCTTCAGAGAGGTGACATTTCACGTCCCAAGAGCCAGCTTCTGTAGCCGAGGATCGGACCGCCAAGGTCCCCGCCTTCGGCCACCACCCAACTCACACTGCACCCGACCTCCTTGGCCCCTCCCATAGGTGGTGAGCCCATGGGAAGGGGGACCCATGTTGCCTCTTCGGGCTGTGCCCGGCCGAGCCCCATGGGTGCAGGCCCGGCAACCAGGCGCTCGCCATCGAGCCCCACCTCCAGGCCTGGCTCCAGAGTGGGGCCCCGGTGACCCGCGTCCGGGCAAGGGAAAACGGCGTCCAAAATTGTTGTTCATCATAGGAGGTTTGTTTAACCGCTCTTTGTCTCATCCCTCACCTAGGACCAGTTTGCCTTGGGTGGCCCTACCAGGGGCATAAAGCCCCGGACAACAGAGCTCCTAGGATCATTGGGACACGCAAACCCCTCCACCACGATAAGGTGGCGGTTAAAGGAGGGGCGTATCATGTAGGGTTTGATTTGTGAACCTTTCTCGACTCAGTATTCTGTCCCGTTCTACCCTGGGGTGGGGTGCTGACTCCTGTTGTTTGTGTGATTGTATCACTGTAATGTGATTCAAATATGTTGTGGAGTCCGTAATTTTTGGGTTTCTTTACTATATCGTGTTTTTGCTTGCGGGTCATTAGAGGTGCGTGGATGAAGCTGTGTAGTGTGCTTGCGTACTATCTTGCGCTTTCCATACTCCAAATGATTTGTGACCCTTTCTGGACTCCGTAGTTTCTCCCATTTCACTCTGGGGTGGCGTATTATGTCGGGTTTGATTTCTGAACCTTTCTCGACTCCGTATTCTGTCCCGTTTTACTCTGGGGTTGGGCACTGACTCTTGTTGTTTGTGTGGTTATGTCGTTCGTAGTCTACATGGACTCCGTAGTCTGTGGGGGGGGGGGGGGGGTTGTGTGGCACACCAAGCAGCACATTATTCCTAACTTCACTCAGCAGTAGTGCCACGCACAATATGGCAGTGCCGCCTGCGCCCTCACTACGCATTAGTGCCACTCACAATATGGCGTCAACGCCTGCACCTTCCGTATTATGTCGGGTTTCACCATGCTGTGTAAGCGCCTTTGCCTTTCGTACTTTCCCGCGCCTTCTGACGCGCGATGTAGGCGCCTGCACCTTCCGGGTCTGCCTCCGCTGTGTGGTGTGGACGTTTAAGTGTCGTTGTTTCCGCCTTTATATTCTGTCCCTCGCTGTGCATGTGTTTCGTGCCTAGGTTTTTTTGAAGCTGTTGCATTCCAGTTTTCATCATCTGTAACCTGCTCTCCATGTGTTTGGCCCCATTCTTTAACCTCTTTATGACGTTTTACTTTGTTTTCTACTCTGTCTTTTATTTCTGACCTCGCTTTATCCTGCTTGCGGCATGTCAGACGGTTCGTAGTCTCTCCCATTTCGCACTGTTGGGGGGGGGGCTTTGTGTGGCGCCTGCGCACGTTCGTAGTCTCTCCCGTTTCACTCTGGGGAGGGGGGCTTTGTGTGGCGCCTGCGCACTATGTCTCCTGCGTCCACGGGCAGGTCCCTGCGTCCATATCCGGTTTAACATTCTCGTTTAGTAAGATGGATATACACACACATTATATATATATATATATATATACACCCCTCCTTTAACCGTCACCTTATCGTGGTGGAGGGGTTTGCGTGTCCCAATGATCCTAGGAGCTCTGTTGTCCGGGGCTTTATGCCCCTGGTAGGGCCACCCAAGGCAAACTGGTCCTAGGTGAGGGATGAGACAAAGAGCGGTTAAACAAACCTCCTATGAAGAAAAACCATTTTGGACGGCGTTTTCCCTTGCCCGGACGCGGGTCACCGGGGCCCCACTCTGGAGCCAGGCCTGGAGGTGGGGCTCGATGGCGAGCGCCTGGTGGCCGGGCCTGCACCCATGGGGCTTGGCCGGGCACAGCCCGAAGAGGCAACGTGGGTCCCCCTTCCCATGGGCTCACCACCTATGGGAGGGGCCAAGGAGGTCGGGTGCAGTGTGAGTTGGGTGGTGGCCGAAGGCGGGGACCTTGGCGGTCCGATCCTCGGCTACAGAAACTGGCTCTTGGGACGTGGAATGTCACCTCTCTGAAGGGGAAGGAGCCTGAGCTAGTGCGCGAAGTTGAGAGGTTCCGGCTAGATATAGTCGGGCTCACCTCAACGCACAGCTTGGACTCTGGAACCAATCTCCTTGAGAGGGGCTGGACTCTCTACCACTCTGGAGTTGCCCCCGGTGAGAGGCGCCGAGCAGGTGTGGGTATACTTATTGCCCCCCAACTTGGAGCCTGTACATTGGGGGTTTACCCCGGTGGACGAGAGGGTAGCCTCCCTTTGCCTTCGGGTGGGGGGGACGGGTCCTAACTGTTGTTTGTGCGTATGCACCGAACAGCAGTTCGGAGTACCCACCCTTTTTGGAGTCCCTGGAGGGGGTGCTAGAGGGCATACCTTCTGGGGACTCCCTCGTTCTGCTGGGAGACTTCAATGCTCACGTGGGCAATGACAGTGAGACCTGGAAGGGCGTGATTGGGAGGAATGGCCCCCTGATCTGAACCCGAGCTGTGTTTTGTTATTGGACTTCTGTGCTCGTCACGGATTGTCCATAACGAACACCATGTTCAAGCATAGGGGTGTTCATATGTGCACTTGGCACCAGGACACCCTAGGCCTCAGTTCGATGATCGACTTTGTGCTCGTGTCGTCGGACTTGAGGCCACATGTCTTGGACACTTGGGTGAAGAGAGGGGCGGAGCTGTCAACTGATCACCACCTGGTGGTGAGTTGGCTTCGATGGTGGGGGAGGATGCCGGTCAGGCGTGGTAGGCCCAAACGTGTTGTGAGGGTCTGCTGGGAACGTCTGGCAGAGCCCCCTGTCAGAAGTAGCTTCAACTCCCACCTCCAGCAGAACTTCGACCACATCCCGAGGGAGGTGGGGGACATTGAGTCCGAATGGGCCATGTTCCGTGCCTCTATTGTTGAGGCAGCTGACCGGAGCTGTGGCCGTAAGGTGGTCGGTGCCTGTCGTGGCGGCAATCCCCGAACCTGCTGGTGGACACCGGCGGTGAAGGATGCCGTCAAGCTGAAGAAGGAGTCCTACAGGACCCTTTTGTCCTGTGGGACCCCGGAGGCAGCTGATAGGTACCGGCAGGCCAAGCGGAATGCGGCTTTGGTGGTTGCTGAGGCAAAAACTCGGGCGTGGGAGGAGTTTGGGGAGGCCATGGAGAATGACTTTCGGACGGCTTCGAGGAGATTCTGGTCCACCATCCGGCGTCTCAGGAAGGGGAAGCAGTGCAGTGTCAACACTGCATATGGTGGGGATGGTGCGCTGCTGACCTCGACTCGGGACGTTGTGGGTCGGTGGGGGGAATACTTTGAAGACCTCCTCAATCCCATTAACATGCCTTCCAATGAGGAAGCAGAGCCTGGGGACTCAGAGGTGGGCTCCCCCATCTCTGGGACTGAGGTCACCGAGGTGGTCAAAAAACTCCTTGGTGGCAGGGTCCCGGGGGTGGATGAGATACGCCCGGAGTTCCTCAAGGCTCTGGATGTTGTAGGACTGTCTTGGCTGACACGCCTCTGCAACATCGCATGGACATCAGGGACAGTGCCTCTCGATTGGCAGACCGGGGTGGTGGTCCCCCTCTTTAAGAAGGGGGATCGGAGGGTGTGTTCCAACTACAGAGGGATCACACTCCTCAGCCTCCCTGGAAAAGTCTATTCAGGGGTCCTGGAGAGGAGGGTCCGTCGGATAGTCGAGCCTCGGATTCAGGAGGAACAGTGTGGTTTTTGTCCTGGTCGCGGAACAGTGGACCAGCTCTATACCCTTAGCAGGGTCCTGGAGGGTGCATGGGAGTTTGCCCAACCAGTCTACATGTGTTTTGTGGACTTAGAAAAGGCATTCGACCGTGTCCCTCAGGGAATCCTGTGGGGGGTACTCCGAGAGTATGGGGTACCGGCCCCCCTGATAAGGGCTGTTCAGTCCGTGTACGATCAGTGCCAGAGCTTGGTCCGCATTGCCGGGGTTAAGTCGAACCCGTTTCCAGTGAGAGTTGGACTCCGCCAGGGCTGCCCTTTGTCACCGATTCTGTTCATAACTTTTATGGACAGAATTTCTAGGCGCAGCCAGGGTGTTGAGGGGGTCCGGTTTGGTGGGCTCAGGATTGGGTCACTGCTTTTTGCAGATGATGTTGTCCTGTTTGCTTCATCAGGCCGTGATCTTCAGCTCTCTCTGGATCGGTTCGCAGTCGAGTGTGAAGCTGCTGGGATGAGAATCAGCACCTCCAAATCCGAGACCATGGTCCTC